>NC_041222.1:24884869-24886632 GCF_002837175.3 Physeter macrocephalus
CCACATCTTCTTTATCCATTCACCTGTTGATGGACACTTAGGTTGCTTCTATGTCCTGGCTATTGTAAATAGAGCTGCAATGAACGTTTTGGTACATGACTCTTTTTGAATTATGGTTTTCTCAGGGTATATGCCCAGTAGTGGGATTGCGGGGTCATATGGTAGTTCTATTTGTAGTTTTTTAAGGAAACTCCATACCGTTCTCCCTAGTGGCTGTATCAATTTACATTCTCACCAACAGTGCGAGAGTGTTCCCTTTTCTCCACACCCTCTCCAGCATTTGTTTCTAGATTTTTTGATGATGGCTATTCTGACTGGTGTGAGATGATATCTCATTGTAGTTTTGATTTGCATTTCTCTAATGATTAATGATGTTGAGCATTCTTTCATGTGTTTGTTGGCAATCTGTATATCTTCTTTGGAGAAAGGTCTATTTAATAAAGCCTATTTTATAGGCATATGGTGAGGATCAAATAAGATAACATTTGTAAAACAGCACACTGTTTAGGTCCCATTTGTTTATTTTTGTTTTTATTTCCATTTCTCTAGGAGGTGGGTCAAAAAGGATCTTGCTGTGATTTATGTCATGGGGTGTTCTGCCTATGTTTTCCTCTAAGAGTTTAATAGTGTCTGGCCTTACATTTAGGTCTTTAATCCATTTTAGTTTATTTTTGTGTATGGTGTTAGGGAGTGTTGTAATTTCATTCTTTTACATGTAACTGTCCAATTTTCCCAGCCACCTATTGAAGAGGCTGTCTTTTCTCCACTGTATATTCTTGCCTCCTTTATCAAAGTTAAGGTGACCATGCGTGCTTAGGTTTATCTCTGGGCTTTCTATCCTGTTCCTTTGATCTATAGTTCTGTTTTTGTGCCAATGCCATACTGTCTTGATTACTGTAGCTTTGTAGTATAGTCTGAAGTCAGGGAGCCTGATTCCTCCAGCTCTGTTTTTTTTTCCTCAAGATTGCTTTGGCTCTTCGGGGTCTTTTGTGTTTCCATACAAATTGTAAGATTTTTTGTTCTAGTTCTGTGAAAAATGCCAGTGGTAGGATTACATTGAATCTGTAGATTGCTTTGGGTCGTACAGTCATTTTCAAAATGTTGATTCTTCCAATCCAAGAACATGGTATATCTTTCCATCTATTTGTATCAACTTTAGTTTCTTTCATCAGTGTCTTATAATTTTCTGCATGAGATTTCTGTGCATTAATTTTGTATCCTGCTACTTTACAAATTCATTGATTTGCTCTAGGAGTTTTCTGGTAGCATCTTTAGGATTCTCTATGTATAGTATCATGTCATCTGCAAACAGTGACAGCTTTACGTCTTCTTTCCCAATTTGGATTCCTTTTATTTCTTCTTCTTCTCTGATTGCTGTGGCTAAAACTTCCAAAACTGTGCTGAATAATAGTGGTGAGAGTGTGCAACCTTGACTTGTTCCTGATCTTAGTGGAAATGGTTTCAGTTTTTCACCATTAAGGATGGTGTTGGCTGCTGGTTTGTCATGTATGGCCTTTATTATGTTGAGGTAAGTTCGCTCTATACCTACTTTCTGGAGGGTTTTTTCATAAATGCGTGTTGAATTTTGTTGAAAGCTTTCTCTGCATCTATTGAGATGATCATATGGTTTTTCTCCTTCAATTTGTTAATATGGTGTATCACATTGATTGATTTGCGTATATTGAAGAATCCTTGCATTCCTGGGATAAACCCCACTTGATCATGGTGTATAATCCTTTTAATGTGCTGTTGGATTCTGTTTG
>NC_041222.1:24887233-24888013 GCF_002837175.3 Physeter macrocephalus
TCTGGCTAATGGTTTATCAATTTTGTTTATCTTCTCAAAGAACTAGCTTTTAGTTTTATTGATCTTTGCTCTAGTTTCCTTCATTTCTTTTTTATTTATTTCTGATCTGATCTTTATGATTTCTTTCCTTCTGCTAACTTTGGGGGTTTTTTTGTTCTTCTTCCTCTCATTGCTTTAGATGTAAGGTTAGATTGTTTATTTGAGATGTTTCTTGAGGTAGGGTTGTATTGCTCTGAATTTCCCTCTTAGAACTGGTGCATCCCATAGGTTTTGGGTTGTTGTGTTTTCATTGTCTTTTGTTTCTAGGTATTTTTTGATTTCCTCTTTGATTGCTTCAGTGAACCCTTGGTTATTTAGTAGTGTATTGTTTAGCCTCCATGTGTTTGTATTTTTTTACAGATTTTTTTCCTGTAATTGATATCTAGTCTCATAGAGTTGTGGTTGGAACAGATACCTGATACGACTTCAATTTTCTTAAATTTACTGAGGCTTGACTTGTGACCCAAGATATGATCTATCCTGGAGAATGTTCCATGAGCACTTGAGAAGAAAGTGTATTTTGTTGTTTTTGGCTGCAATGTCCTATAAATATCAGTTAAGCCCATCTTGTTTAATGTATCATTTAAAGCTTGTGTTTCCTTATTTATTTTCATTTTGGATGATCTGTCCATTGGTGAAAGTGGGGTGTTAAAGTCCCCTACTATGATTGTGTTACTGTCGATTTCCCCTTTTATGGCTGTTAGTATTTGCCTTATGTATTGAGGTGCTCCTATGTTGAGT
>NC_041222.1:24888766-24889318 GCF_002837175.3 Physeter macrocephalus
TGATATGTATGTTCCTATTACCATTTTCTTAGTTGTTTTGGGTTTGTTATTGTAGGTCTTTTCCTTCTCTTGTGTTTCCTGCCTAGAGAAGTTCCTTTAGCATTTGCTGTAAAGCTGGTTTGGTGGTGCTGAATTCTCTTAGCTTTTGCTTGTCTGTAAAGGTTTTAATTTCTCCGTCAAATGTGAATGAGATCCTTGCTGGGTAGAGTAATCTTGGTTGTAGGTTTTTCCCCTTCATCACTTTAAATATGTCCTGCTACTCCCTTCTGGCTTGCATAGTTTCTCCTGAAAGATCAGCTGTTAACCTTATAGGGATTCACTTGTATGTTATTAGTTTTTCTCTTGCTGCTTTTAATATTTTTTCTTTGTATTTAATTTTTGATAGTTTGATTAATATGTGTCTTGGCATGTTTCTCCTTGGATTTATCCTGTATGGGACTCTCTGTGCTTCCTGGACTTGATTAACTATTTCCTTTCCCATATTAGGGAAGTTTTCAACTATAATCTCTTCAAATATTTTCTCAGTCCCTTTCTTTTACTCTTCTTCTTCTG
>NC_041222.1:24889344-24948866 GCF_002837175.3 Physeter macrocephalus
TGTTTGCTTTTTAGTTCTTCTAGGTCCTTGTTAAACGTTTCTTGTATTTTCTCAGTTCTATTTCCAAGATTTTGGATCATATTTACTATCATTACTCTGAATTATTTTTCAGGTAGACTGCCTGTTTCCTCTTCATTTGTTAGGTCTTTTGGATTTTTACCTTGCTCCTTCATCTGCTGTTTGTTTCTCTGTCTTCTCGTTTTGCTTTACTTACTGTGTTTGGGGTCTCCTTTTCACAGGCTGCAGGTTCGTAGTTCCCGTTGTTTTTGGTGTCTTCCCCCAGTGGGTAAGGTTGGTTCAGTGGGTTGTGTAGGCTTCCTGGTAGAGGGGGTTAGTGCCTGTGTTCTGGTGGATGAGGCTGGATCTTGTCTTTCTGGTGGGCAGGTCCACGTCTGGTGGTGTGTTTTGGAGTGTCTGTGGCCTTATTATGATTTTAGGCAGCCTCTCTGCTAATGGGTGGGGTTGTGTTCCTGTCTTGCTAGTTGTTTGGCATAGGGTGTCCAGCACTGGAGCTTGCTGGTCATTGAGTGGAGCTGGGTCTTGGCGTTGAGATGGAGATCTCTGGGAGATTTTCACCATTTGATATTAGGTGTACCTGGGAGGTCTCTTGTGGACCAATGACCTGAACTTGGCTCTCCCACCTCAGAGGCATAGCCCTGACTTCTGGCTGGAGCACCAAGAGCCTGCCATCCACATGGCTCAGAATAAAAGGGAGAAAAAAAAAGAAAGAAGATAAAATTTAAAAAGTTATTAAAATAAAAAATAATTATTAAAAAAATTTTTTTAATAATAAAAAAGAAAGAAGAGAGCAACCAAACGAAAAAACAAATCCACCAATGATAAGAAACGTTAAAAAGTACAGTAAAACAAACAAACAAAACGGACAGATAGAACCCTAGGACAAATGGTAAAAGCAAAACTATACAGACAAAATCACACACAGAAGCATACACATACACACTCACAAGAAAAGAAAAAGGGAAAAAAAAATATATATCGTTGCTCCCAGAGTCCATCTCCTCAATTTGGGATGATTCGTTGTCTATTCAGGTATTCCACAGCTGCAGGGTACATCAAGTTGACTGTGGAGATTTAATCCGCTGCTCCTGAGGCTGCTGGGAGAGATTTCCCTTTCACTTCTTTGTTAGCTCAGCTCCAGGGGTTCAGCTTTGGATTTGGCCCTGCCTCTGCGTGTAGGTCGCCTTAGGGCATCTGTTCTTCACTCAGACAGGACACGGTTAAAGGAGCAGCGGATTCGGGGGCTCTGGCTCACTCAGACGGGGGGCGGGGTGGGAGGGGTACGGAGTTCAGGGAGAGCCTGCGGCAGCAGAGGCCAGCGTGATGTTGCACCATCCTGAGGTGTACCGTGTGTTCTCCCGGGGAAGTTGTCCCTGGATCACGGGACCCTGGCAGTGGTGGGCTGCACAGGCTCCCGGGAGGGGAGGTGTGGAGAGTGACCTATGCTTGCACACAGGCTTCTTGGTGGCTGCAGCAGCAGCCTTAGTGTCTCATGCCCGTCTCTGGGGTCCTTGCTGATAGCCGTGGCTCGTGTCCATCTCTGGAGCTCCTTTAAGCGGCGCTCTTAATCTCCTCTCCTTGCACACCAGGAAACAAAGAGGCGAGAAAAAGTCTCTTGCCTCTTCGGCAGCTCCAAGCTTTTTCCCGTACTCCCTCCCGGCTACCTGTGGCACATCAGCCCCCTTCAGGCTGTTTTCCCTGCAGCCAACCCCAGTCCTCTCCCTGGGCTCCAACGAAGCCCGAGCCTCAGCTCCCAGCCCCCGCCCGTCCTGGCGGGTGAGCAGACAAGCCTCTCAGGCTGGTGAGTGCTGGTCAGCACCAATCCTCTGTGTGGGAATCTCTCCGCTTTGCCCTCCGCACCCCTGTTGCAGCACTCTCCTCCGTGGCTCCAAAGCTTCCCTCCTCTTCCACCCGTAGTCTCCGCCCATGAAGGGGCTTCCTATTGTGTGGAAACCTTTCTTCCTTCACAGCTCCCTCCCACTGGTTCAGGTCCTGTCCCTGTTCTTTTGTCTCTGTTTTTTCTTTTTTCTTTTGCCCTACCCAGGTACATGGGGAGTTTCTTGCCTCTTGGGAGGTCTGAGGTCTTCTGCCAGCGTTCGATAGGTGTTCTGTAGGAGTTGTTCCACATGTAGATGTATTTCTCATGTATTTGTGGGGAGGAAGGTGATCTCCACGTCTTACTCTTCCACCATCTTGAAGCTCCCCCATGTGTGTGATTGTTGATTGATCCTCGTGACCCTGAACTAAATCAAGCTCAGTCATGGTATATGAATCTTTTTATGTATTGTTGGAGTCAGTATGTTAATATTTTGAGGACTTTTACATCTATATTCATCAATGATATTGGCCTGTAATTTTTATTGTAGTGTCTTTGTCTGGTTTTGGTATCAGGGTAATGGTGACCTTATATAATGAATTTGGGAATATTCTCTCCTCCTTAAATTTTTTGAAATAGTTTGAGAAGGATAGGTATAAGTTCGCCATATGTTTGGTAGAATTCCCCAGTGAAGCAGTCCAGTCCTGGACTTTTGTTTGCAGAGAGCTTTGTTGTTGTTGTTGTTTGGGGTTTTTTTGGGGTTTGTTTTTATTACAGATTCTATTCCACTTCCAGTGATTGGTCTGTTCAAATTGTTTGTTTCTTCTTGTCTCAGTCTTGGCAGACTGTTTCTAGAAATTTGTCCATTTCTTCTCGGTTGTCCATTTTGTTGGCATATAACTGTTCATAATATTTACTTATGATTGTTTTTGAATTGCTGTGGTATTTGTTATTTCTCCTCATTAATTTCTTATTTTATTTGGTGAGCCTGGCTAAAGGTTTATCAATTTTGTTTATCTTAAAAAAAACTTTAGCTTTTGAAACTAGTTCTTGGTTTCGTCTTATCTCTATTTTATTTCCTCTCTGATCTTTCCTTCTGCTGACTTTGGGCTTTGTTCCCTTTCTAGTTCTTTTAGTTTAGATTGAGAATTTTCTTGTTTCTTGAGAGAGAACTGTACCACTACGAACTCACTCTTAGAACTGCTTTTGCTGCATCCCATAGATTTTTGGAAAGTTGTGTTTTCAATTTCATTTGTCTCGAGATATTTTCTGATTTCCTCTTTGATTTCATTGTTGACCCATTGGTGTTTTTTTTTTTAGCAGTATGCTGTTTAGTCTGTACATGTTTGTTCTTTTCCTGTCTTTCTTTCTATAGTTGATTTCTAGTTTAATGCCATTGTGGTTGGAAAAGATGCTTGATATAATTACTATCTTCTTAAATTTATTGAGGCTTCTTTTGTGACCTAGTATGTGATCTATCCTGGAGAATGTTTCATGCACTCTTGAAAAGAATGTGTATTCTTTTTTTGCATATAGTTTTCTGTAGATATCAATTAAGTCCAATTGGTCTGTTGTGTCACTTAGGATCTCTGTTGCCTTATTGCTTTTTGTCTGGATGATCTGTCCATTAATGTCAGTGGGGTGTTAAAGTCACCTATTACTGTATTCATTTCTCCCTTTAGCCTGTTAGTATTTGCTTTACATATTTAGGTGGTCCTGTATTGGGTGCATATATGTTAATGAGTGTAATAGCCTCTTGTATTGATCCCCTTATCATTATATAATGCCCTTCTTTGTCTTTTCTATAGACTTTGTTTTAAAGTCTGTTTGGTCTGATATGAGTATTGTTATCCCAGCTTTCTTGTTGTTTCCATTTGCGTGAAATATCTTTTTCCATCCCCTCACTTTTAGTCTGTGTCTGTCTTCCACCCTGAATCAAATCTCTTATAGGCAGCATATTGAAGGGTCTTTTTTTATCCAGTCAGCCACCCTATGACTTTTGACTGAGCATTTAGTCTGTTGACACTTAAATTATAGGTATGTACTTACTGCCATTTTACTCCTTATTTTCCAGTTGTTTTTGTTCATTTCTTTTTTGTTTTTCCTATTGTGGTTTGATTTTCTTCTGTAATATGCTTGAGTTCCTTTCTTTTTGGTTTTTCTGTATCTATTGTAGGGTTTTGATTTTGTGGTTACCATGGAGTTCATATATTTTGACCTATAATTATATCTACTTGCTTCAAACTGTTAGTCATTAAGTTCAGACACATTCTAAAAGGTCTACATTTTCTATTCCCTTCCCCAACATTGTTTTCGATGCCATATCTTACATCTTCATGCCTATCCCTTTACTGTTTATTGCAGTTATAGTTGCTTTTACAGTGTTTTGTTTGTTTGTTTTTAAATCAATGTACTAGCTTATTTAAGTGATCTTCAATCCTTACTATATACTGGCCTTTCTTATTGGGATTTTCCCTTTCCTATAGATTTTTGCTTTTCCATTTGGAGAAGACCCTTCAACATTTCTTTTAGGGTATGTTTAGTATTGATGAATTCTTTTTAGTTTTTGCTTATCTGAGAAATTCTTTATCTCCACCTCTATTCTAAATGATGGTCTTTCAGATAGAACATCCTAGGTTGCAGGTTTTTCCCTTTCAGGACTCTGGTCTGCAAATTTCTTCGGAGAAATCAGCTGATAGACTTATGGGGGTTCCCTTGTAATTAACTTTGTTTTTCTCTTGCTGTCTTTAGAATCCTCTCCTTATCTTTAACCCTTATCTTTAACTTTTGCCATTTTAATTATGATGTCTTGGTGTGGGCCTGTTTGGGTTCATCTTGTTTGAGACCTTCTGTGCTTCCAGTACCAGATATCTGTTTCCTTCTTGAGGTTTGGGAAATTTTCAGCTGTAATTTCTTCAAATACATTTTCTATCTCCTTCTTTCTCTCTTCACCTTCTGGAACTCCTATTATGCATATGTTGGCACATTTTATATTATCCCATAGATCTCATATGTTGCTTTCATGTTTTTTTTCATTTGTTTGTCTATTGTTATGATTGGGTGATTTTCCTTTGTTCTGTCTTCCAGCTTACTTGTTCATTCTTCTGTGTCACTGAGTCAGCTATTCATGGCTTCTAGAGTGCTTTTATCTCAAAAACTGAATAATCTGTTTTTGATTAGGTCTTTATAGTTTCTAGTTCCTTGTTAAAATGACCAGTGTTTATATCAATATTCTTAATTCAGTTAGCATTTTTATTACTAATTTTTAAACTCAGTGTCTGGTAGACTGATTACCTCTGTTTCATTGTTTTTCAGGGGTTTTCTCTTGCTTTTTCAATTGGGAGTTCTTCCTCTGCCTTTTCATTTTACTTTCTCTATGAATTTAGATGAAACAGTTCTCTATTGTGGTCTTGAAGGGGTGTTTTTATGTGGGACTATCCCTGTATAGATGGTATGTGTCTAATGTCTTTGGTGTGAGGGCTGTATTTAATGTGGACACCAGCCACATCTTTATTCAGGGTCTGCTGGCCACTATCACTTTGATAGAGAGTATGGCTAGTGTTGGAGGAGCTAAATCCTGTGCAGGGTGTGAGGTGGGATTTCTTCTCTGCTCAGTATCTGCCACAACCCTACCAGGGCTTGGGGTCAGCTCCCAAGTTGCTGGAGCAGAAGCCCTCAGGGTCAGACTCAAGCAGGCTCTGTTCCTTTTAAGTGTTTTTTCTTCTCCCCACACTGGGGCTTTTGGCCCAAAGGAGGGGAGCAGTGAATTAAGTGACACTTGCATGCTTACAGAGGTCTGATGTGCTGCCTGTGTAGGCATCTTAGGCTCTGCTCAGTCACAGCCCAAGGTTGTGTCTTCTCCTGTTGTGGTTGTCCCAGATCTAGTGCAAGGTTGTGGCATGGAGTGAGCAGGGCCAGAGCGTTCACTAGGCTGGGACTGAGGCTTGGGGCATGTGGTTGCAAGAATTAAAGTGGCTGCACTGCTGTTGGAGGTCAGCGCTGCTTTCCTGGCGCTGTTTAAGTACCAACAATGGCCCCATCTGGACCACAGCCCAGCCCACCTCTGTGTCACTAGATAAAGTCTTCTCCCAGGACCTGGCTGCCCTAGATTCTGTGCCAAGCCATATATGGAGTGGGTAGGGCCAGGGTGTTTGCCCAGCATGGACTGGGAAATGAAGTGAAGGAGCACCCACTAGGGCAGGCCTCTCTCTGCCCTGTCTGTTGGCAAGCCAGCATCCATGCACTCCTAGCAAGTGGAGTCTAGGCTTCTCCAACCTTTCTCTCTGTCCCAGTGGTTCTCTCAGCAGCCAAGGATGCTTGTCTCCTCCGTGTAGGATCCCAGGACTGGGATACCCAGTCTGTGGCTCAGCCCACTCACTCCCCAGGGCAAGAGTCTGCCTGCACAGTCTTTCTTTTCCTCTTAGACCCCTTTCGGAAGCACAAGTCCCAACCCAGTGCTTTTTTTCCTGTCCTACCTGGTTACTTGGGAATCTTTCTTTAAGCCTTGTTTGTATAGTTCTTCTGCCAGTTTCCAGGTAGTTTTCCATGAAAATTTTTCCACATGTAGATGTATTTTTGATGTGTTCATGGGGGAAGGTGAGCTCTACATTCTCTTACTCCATCTTGATCCCTGCCCCTTTGGTCTATATTTAACTTTTGAAGAAACTGTCCTTCAGAAAAGAAACTGTTTTCCAAAGGGACTGTACCATTTTACATTCCATCAATGTATGAAGAGTTTAGTTTCTCATCCTCACCAACACTTAGTATTGTTTTTTTAAAAAAATTATTACTATAGTCATTCTAGTATGGAGTAGTTGCTTATTATGGTTTTAATTTTATCAATAGTCTTAAGAAATTGTTTATTAGCCATTCGTATATTTTGGCAAAATGTCTATAAAGCTTTCTGACCACTTTTAATTAGATCATTTGTCTTGAATTATAAGAATTCTCTACATATTCTAAATACAAGTATTTTATCAGCTACATAATTTGTAAGCTTTTTCTGTCAATCTTTGGTTCATCTTTTCTCTTGAAAGTAATTTTAAAATTTTTTATTTCAGCTTAGTTGATTTACAATTTTGTGTTAGTTTCAGGTGTACAGCAAAGCAATTCAGTTATACATATATTCATTCTTTTTCAGATTCTTTTCCCATATAGGGTATTACATAATATTGAGTAGAGTTCCCTGTGCTATACGGTAGGTCCTGTTGGTTATCTACTTTATATATAGTAATGTGTATGTGTTAATCCCAACCTCCTAGTTTATCCCTTCCCCCCCCCCACCGCCAATTTCCCCTTTGGTAACCATAAGTTTGTTTTCGAAATCTGTGAGTCTGTGTCTGTTTTGTAAATAAGTTCATTTGTATCATTTTTAAATTAGATTACACATATGAGTGATATCATATGATATTTGTCTTTGACTTACTCCACTTAGTATGATAATCTCTAGGTCCATCCATGTTGCTGCAGATGGTATTATTTTGCTTTTTTTAATGCCTGAGTAATATTCCATTGTACATATGTACCACATCTTCTTTATCCATTTATCTGTCTATGGACATTTGGGTTGCTTCCATGTCTTGGCTATTGTAAATGTGCAGTAATGAACATTGGGGTGCATGTGTCTTTTCGAATTATGGTTTTCTCCAGATATATGCCCAGGAGTGGGATTGCTGGATCGTATGGTAGTTCTACTTTTAGTTTTTTAAGGAACCTCCATACTGTTCTCCATAGTGGTTGTACCAATTTACATTCCCACCAAAAGTGTAGGAGGGTTCCCTTTTCTCCACATTGTCTCCAGCATTTATTGTTTGTAGACTTTTTGATGGCCATTCTGACTGATGTGAGGTGATACCTCATTGTAGTTTAGATTTGCTTTTCTCTAATAATTAGTGATGTTGAGCACCTTTTCATGTGCATTTTGGCCATCTGTATGTCTTCTTTGGGAAAATGTGTATTTAGATCTTCTGCCCATTTTTAAATGGGTTGTTTGGGGGTTTTCTGGTTTTTGTGCTTTTTGGTATAGAGCTGCATGAGCTGTTTGTATATTCTGGAAATTAAGACCTTGTCGGTCACTTCATTTGCAAATATTTTCTCCCATTCTGTGGGTTGTCTTTTCGTTTTATGGTTTCCTTTGCTGTGCAGAAACTTTTAAGTTTAATTAGGTCCCATTTGTTTATTTTTATTTTCATTACTCTAGGAGGTGGATCAGAAAAGATACTGCTGTGATTTATATCAAAGAGTGTTATGCCTATGTTTTCTTCTGAGAGTTTTATAGCATCCAGCCTTACATTTAGGCCTTTAATCCATTTTGAGTATATTTTTGTGTATGGTGTTAGAGAATGTTCTAATTTCATTCTCTTACATGTAGCTGTCCAGTTTTCGCATCACCACTTATTGAGGAGGCTTCTTTTCTCCATTGTATGTTCTTGCCTCCTTTGTCATAGATTAATTGACCATAGGAGCATGGGTTTATTTCTGGGCATTCTGTCCTGTTCCGTTGATCTATATTTCTGGTTTTGTGCCAGTACCATACTGTTTTGATTACTGTAGCTTTGATTATTGAAGTCAGTAAGCTTGATTCCTCCAGCTCCGTTTCTCTTTCTCAGGACTGCTTTGGCTATTTGGGGTCTTTTGTGTCTCCATACCAATTTTAAAAGTTTTTGTTCTAGTTCTGTGAAAAATGCCATTGGTAATTTGATAGGGATTGCATTGAATCTGTAGATTGCCTTAGGTAGTATGGTCATTTTGATAATGTTGATTCTTCCAGTCCAAGAAAATGGTATATCTTTTCATCTGTTTGTGTCATCTTTGATTTCTTTCATCAGCATCTTATAGTTTTCAGAGTACAGGTCTTTTGCCTCCTTAGGTAGGTTTACTCCTAGGTATTTTATTCTTTTTGATGTGATGGTAAGTAGGATTGTTTCCTTAATTTCTCTTCCTGATCTCTCATTGTTAGTGTGTAGGAATGCTAGAGATTTCTGTGTATTAATTTTGTATCCTCCAACTTTACCAAATTCATTGAGCTCTAGTAGTTTTGTGGTAGCATCTTTAGGATTTTCTATGTATAGTATCATGTCATCTACAAACAGTGACAGTTTTACTTCTTTTCCAATTTGGATTCCTTTTATTTCTTTTTCATGTCTGATTGCCATGGCTAGGACTTCCAAAACTATGTTGAATAAAAGTGGCTAGAGTGGACATGCTTGTCTTGTTCCTGATCTTAGAGGGACTGCTTTCAGCGTTTCACTTTTGAGAATGGTGTTAGCTGTGGGTTTGTCCTATATGGCCTTTATTATGTTGAGATAAGTTCCCTCTATGCCCACTTTCTGGAGAGTTCTTATGATAAATGGGTGCTGAATTTTGTCAAATACTTTTTCTGCATCTATTGAGATGATCATATGGTTTTTATTCTTCAGTTTAATAATGTGGAATATCACACTGATTGATTTGTGTATATTGAAAAATCCTTGCATCCCTGGGATAAATCCCATTTGATCATGTTGTATGATCCTTTTAATGTATTGTTGGATTTGGTTTGCTAGTGTTTTGTTGAGGATTTTTGTGTCTGTGTTCATCAGCGATATTGGTCTGTAATTTTCTTTTTTTTGTGGTGTCTTTGTCTGGTTTTGGTAGCCGGTGATGGTGGCCTCATAGAATGAGTGTGGGAGTATTCCTTCCTCTGCAATTTTTGGAGGAGTTTCAGAAGGATAGGTGTAACCCTTCTCTAAATGTTTGATAGAATTCACCTGTGAAGCCATCTGGTCCTGGAGTTTTGTTTGTTGGAAGTTTTTAAATCACTGTTTCAATTTCAGTACTTGTGATTGGTCTGTTCATATTTTCTATTTCTTGCTGGTTCAGTCTTGGACGTTTGTACCTTTCTGATAATTTGTCCATTTCTTCTACGTTGTCTATTTTATTGGCCCATAGCTGTTTGCAGTAGTCTCTTATGATCCTTTTTATTTCTGTGGTGTAAGTTGTAACTTCTCCTTTTTCATTTCTAATTTTATTGATTTGAGCCCTCTCCCTTTTTCTCTTGATGAGTCTGGTTAAAGGTTTCTGAACTTTATCTTTTCAAAGAACCAGCTTTTAGTTTCATTGATCTTTTCTGTTGTTTTCTTCATTTCTATTTCATTTATTTCTGCTCTGATCTTTATGATTTATTTCCTTCTACTAATTTTGGGTTTGGTTTGTTTTTCTTTCTCCAGTTGATTTAGGTGTAAAATTAGGTTATTTGAGATTTTTCTTGTTTCCTGAGGTAAGATTGTATTGCTACAAACTTCCCTTTTAGAACTCTTATGCTGCATCCCATGGGTTTTGAATTGTCATGTTTTTGTTGTCATTTGTCTCTAGGTATTTTTTAAATTTCCTTCTTGATTTCTTCAGTGATCCATTGGTTGTTTAGCAACATATTGTTTAGACTCCATGTCTTTGTGTGTTTTACATTTTTATTTTTCTTGTGGTTGATTTCTAATCTCATAGTGCTGTGGTCAGAACGATGCTTGATATGACTTCAATTTTCTTAAATTTACCGAGGCTTGATTTCTGGCCCAAGATGGAATCTATCCTGGAGAATGTTCCATGTGCACTTGAGAAGAAAGTGTATCCTGCTTTCAGATGGAACGTTCTATAAATACAAATTAAGTCCATCTGGTCTAATGTGTCATTTAAGTCCTTGTTTCCTTATTGATTTTCTGTCTGGATGATCTGTCTATTGGCGAAAGTGGGGTGTTAAAGTCCCCCACTATTATTATGTTACTGTCGATTTCTCCTTTTATGGATGTTAGAATTTGCCTTAAATGTTGAGGTGCTCCTAATGTTGGGTGCATGTATATTTACAATTGTTATATATCTTTTTCTTGGATTGATCCCTTGATCATTATGTAGTGTCCTTCTTTGTCTCTAGTAACAGTCTTTATTTTAAAGTCTATTTTGTCAGCTGAGTATTGGTACTCCAGCTTTCTTTTGATTTCAATTTGCATGGAATAGCTTTTTCCATCCCCTCACTTTCAGTCTGTATGTGTCCTTATATCTGAAGTGGGTCTCTTGTAGACAGCATATATATAGGTTTTGTTTTTGTATCCATTTAGCCAGTCTCTGTCTTTTCGTTAGAGCATTTAATCTGTTTACATTTAAGGTAATTATTGATATGTATATTCTTATTACCATTTTGTTAATTGCTTTGAATCTGCTTTTGTAGGTCTTTTTTCTTCCCTTCTTTTGTTCTTTTCTCTTGTGATTTGTTGACTATCTTTAGTGTTGTGTTTGGATTGCTTTTTCTTTTTTGTGTATCTGTTGTAGATTTTCAGTTTGTGGTTCCTATGAGGTCTTGATATAGCAGTCTTTGTATATACACGACTGTTTTAAGTTGCTGGTCTCTTAATTTCCAATGCATTTCCAATATCCTGCATTTGTATTCTCCTCACAGTTGCTGGTTTTGATATCATATTTGTGTGTGGATGATTTCCTACCTTTACTTTATGTTAGCATTTACTGGTGAGCTTTCCCATTTGTAATTTTCTTGTTTCTACTTTTGGCCTTTTCTTTTCTGCCTAGGGAAGTTCCTTTAGGATTTGTTGTAAAGCTGGTCTGGTGGTGCTGAATTCTTTAGCTTTTGCTCATCTGTAAAGCTTTTGATTTTTCTGTTGAATCTGAATGAGAGCCTTGCTGAGTGGTAGAGTACTCTTGGTTGTAGGTTTTTACCTTTCATCACTTCAAATATATTGTGCCACTCCCTTCTGGACGGCAGAGTTTCTGCTGAAAAATCAGCTGACAACCTTATGGGGATTCACTTGTATGGTATTTGTTGATTTTTCCCTTGTTGCTTTTAATATTTTTTCTTTGTCTTTAGTTTTTGTGAGTTTGATATGTGTCTGGGTGTGTTCCTCCTTGGGTTTATCTTGTACAGTACTCTCTGCGCTTCCTGGACTTGAGTGTTTCCTCTCTCATGTTAGAGAAGTTTTTGGCTATCGTCTCTTCAAATATTTTCTCAGGCCTTTCTCTCTCTCTCTTCTCCTTCTGGACCCCTATAATGTGAATGTTGGTGTGTTTTATGTTGTCCCAGAGGTCTCTGAGACTGTTCTCATTTCTTTTCATTCTTTTTCCTTTATTCTGTTCCACAGCAATGATTTCCACCAGTCTCTCTTCCAGTTCACTTATTCATTGTTCTGCCTCATTTATTCTGGTATTGATTCCTTGTAGTGTATTTTTCATTTCAGTATTGTATTGTCCATCTCTGTTTGTTCTTTAAATCTTCTGGCTCTTTGTTAAACTCTTTAAATTTTCTAGCTCTTTGTTAAACATTTCTTGTATCTTCTCGGTCTATGTCTCCATTCTTTTTCCAAGATCCTAGATCATCTATACTATTATTACTCTAAATTCTTTTTCAGGTAGATTGTCTATCTCCACTTCACTTAGTTGTTCTTTTGGGTTTGTATCTTGTTCCTTCATCTGGAGCATATTTCTTTGCCATCTAATTTTGTACAATTTTCTGTGTTTGTGGTCTCCTTTCCTCAGGCTGCAGGATCGTAGCTCCTCTTGCTTTTGGTGTCTGCCCCCTGGTGGGTGAGGTTGGTCCTAGGTCTTGTGCAGGCTTCCTGTTGGGAGGGGCTGGTGCCTGCCCACTGGTGGGTGGAGCTGGGTCTTGTCCCTCTGGTGGACAGAGCTGTGTAAAGGGGTGTGTCTAGAGGTGGCTTTGAGATGAGTACGGCTTTAGGCAGCCTGTCTGCTGATGGCTGGGGCTGTGTTCCTATCCTGCTGGTTGTTTGGCCTGAGGTGTTCCAGCACTGGAGCCTGCAGGCTGTTGGGTAGGGCCAGGTCTTGGTGCCAAAATGGCGACCTCCTGGAGAGCACACACTGATTAGTATTTCCTGGGGCCTCTACCACCAGCGTCCGTGCCCCCACCAGTGATCCACAGCCAACCCCTGCCTCTCCAGGAGACCCTCCAAGACTCGCAGGTAGGTCTAGCCCAGGCTCCTATGGAATTACTGCTTTGTGCTGGTCCCAGTGCATGTGAAACCTTGTGTGTGCCCTCCAAGATTGGGGCCCCTGTTTCCCCCAGTCCTGTGGAGCTCCTGCACTCAAGCCCCACTGGCCTTCAAAGCCAAATGCTCTGGGGGTTCCTCCTCCCAATGCCAGACCCTCAGGCTAGGGCACCTGACATGATGCTCAGAACTCTCTTGTGGGAGAACCTGTGTGATAAAATTATTTTCCAACTTGTGGGTATGGAATTTGCTTATGTCGCAGAAGCGCCCCTCTTACCATCTCATTGTGGCTTCTTCTTTGTCTTTGAATGTAAAATATCTTTTTTCAGTAGGTTCCAGTCTTTTTTGGTTGTTCAGCAGTGAGTTGTGATTTTGGTGTTTTTGTGAGAGAAGGTGAGCTCAAGTCCTTCTGCCATCTTGTCCAGAATTGAGGGGCTGCTTTTAGTTTGGATGCTTGCTGCCTCTTTCCTCAGCATGTGCTGGCAATTATCCCCTTGATGTGGGGTGTGCAGGTGGAGTGGCACTTGTGTGCTCCTGGGATGGCGGGGGCAGGACTTGGTGCCTGCTTGTCATCACATAGGGGTGGCTGCGGCCCATACACTCCTGGGACGGGGGGCCAGGGCTTGGCACCTGCTTTCGAGTCTCATAATGGCAGCGGCGGCCCATGCCTGCCTCTGGAGCCCACAATGGTGGCGGCGACCTGCCCCCACCCCCAGAGCTCCTGTAGGTGGTGTCCTGTTGCCTGAGAGCACTCACAGGGAAAGAAGCCCTTATGGTGGTCCCACCTCGCTCCTTGTATGCCCCCCAACAATGGCACCTTGCCTCACTGGTGGGGCCAGGCTCCTTCTGAGTACACCCTCAGTTGCCACAGTCCAGCCTCTTCAGGCTGTCTCCTCGCAGTCAACCCTGCTCCTCTCCCTGGGTGTGACCTCTGAAGCCTGAGCTTCAGCCCCCAGCCCCAACCCACACCGACAGATGAGCATCTCATGCTGGGGAGTGCAGGGTGGTGGTGCCAACCTTCTGTGCAGATTACTCCCCATTTTGCCATTCTCAGACTGGTTGCTGCACTCTCCTTCTAGGCTCTGAAGCTCCCCCTCCATCCAGTCTGGTCTCCCCACTGGTGAGGGGCTTCCCAGGGTGCAGGAACCTTTCCTCCTTCACAGCTCCTTCCCTGGGGTGCAGGCCCCATCCCAATTCCTTTCTTTTTCTTTTTCATTTTGTTCTACCCGGTTACTTGGAGGTTTTCTTGCCCTTCTGGAAGTCAGAGGTCTTCTGGTAGCATTCAGCAGATGTTCTGTGTGAATCATTCTACTTGTAGGTGTGTTTTTAATGGTTTTGTGGGAGGAGGTGAGCTTCACGTCCTCCTCCTCCACCACCTTGATCCCATCCAACAGTAATTATTTTTAAGCCCAAAAAGATTTTAATTTTGAAGTCCAGTTTATCAACATGGTTTTAATTTTGCTTTTGGTGTCACATTGAAGTCTTTACCTAACCCAAGGTCATGAAGATTTTCTCCCATTTTCTTCTAGAAGTTGTACAGCCTTTGCTTTTATCTTTAGGTCTATAATAAGCTAAGGGTTTAAATAACTCTCTCGTCCTTTTTTTTTTTTTTTCCATAGTCCAGTAGTCCCAGCACCACTTATTGAAGACTGATCTTTCTCACATTGAAATGTCTTGGCACATATGTCAAATCAATTTTTCATATATGAAGGGTTTATTTCTGGACTGTTAATCCTGTTCCATTGCTTTATCTGCCTATCCTGATGCTAACAAATGATGTCTTGATTATTGCAGCTTTATACGTTTGAAATTGGGTAGGGTAATTCCTCAGTTTTTTTTTTGAAAATAATTCTGGCCATTTTAGATACTTTGTATTTCCATGCAAGTCTTAGGATCAGCTTGTCAATTTCTAAACAAACAAAAAAGCCTGCTGGAATATGGATAGGGATTGAGTTGAAGCTAGAGAACAATTTGGGGAGAATTACCATTATAAGAGTATTGAATCTTTTAGTCCACAAATATGGGAAGTTTTCCCATTTATTTAGATCTTTAATTTCTCTCAGCAACTTTTTTAAATAAATAAATTTATTTATTTATTTTTGGCTCCGTTGGGTCTTCATTGCTGCACGTGGGCTTTCTTGAGTTGTGGCAAGTGGGGGCTACTCTTTGTTGCCATGCACAGGCTTCTCATTGCAGTGGCTTCTCTTGTTGTGGAGCACAGGCTCTAGGCACGCAGGCTTCAGTAGTTGTGGCACGTGGGCTCAGTAGTCATGGCGCATGGGCCTAGTTGCTCTGCGGCATGTGGGATCTTCCCAGACCAGGGTTCGAACCCGTGTCCCCTGAGTTGGCAGGAGGATTCTTAACCACTGTGCCACCAGGGAAGCCCCTCTCAGAAACTATTTTTCAATGAAATTTATTCTTGTATTCTTAATGCTATTGTGCGTGGAAGTTTTTTAAGAGGATTGCTCATTGCTAATAGAGAATTTCAATTGTTTTTATATATTGATCTTGTATCATACAACCTTGCAATCTATCCTACTCGCTTTTTTGTGGATTCCTTAGGATCGTACAAAAGATCATGTCATTTGTGAATAGTTTTTACTTTTTCAAATTTGAATGCCTTTAATCTTTGGCAGGGGTTGTGGGGAGGGAGATCAGGAGCTGGATAGAACTTCCACTACAGTGTTGCATAAAAATGAGTGGATATTTTTGCTTGCTCCTGATTTCAGAAGAAAAGCTCTCTTTTACCACTAAGTTTATTAGCTGTGGGATTTTCATAGATTGAAAAAATTCTTCACTTAGGTTGAGGAAGGTGCCTTACATTCCTAGTTTGGGTTTTTATCATGAATGGGTGTCAAATTCTGTCAAATGCTTTTTCCTGTGTCTAGTTGACCGTATGGGTTTTATCATTTTATTAATATGGTATACAACTTTTTGGATGTGAAATCAAGCTTGCAGCTCCAGGATATATCCTATCTGGTCCTTGTGTATAAACCTTTTTATTTGCTGTTGGATTCAGTTTGCTAATAGTGTGAAGGACTTTTGCATCTATCTTCATGGAATTTAAATACCTTTTCAAATATAGGTATTTAAAACTAAACTTCCCTCTCAGTACTGCTTTAGCTGCATACCGTAAATTTCAATATGCTGTTTTTTCATTCCATTAAAATTTTCTAACTCCCCTTAATTTCTTCAATACACAGGCATTTAAAAATGTGTTAAATTTCCACATATTTGGGGGTCTGCAAAATGTCTGTTGGTGACTTCTAACTTAATTTCAACATGGTTGGAGAATACACTTTCTATGATTTCAGTCCTTTCAAATTCATTGAGACTTGTTTTATGGCATAGTATGTGCTCTTTCCTGGAGAATGTTCCATGTGGACTTGAAAAGAATGTGTGTTCTGCTGTGGTGGTTGGTCTACACATGTCAGGACAAGTTGGGTGATGACATTCTCTTTTTTGCTTTTTGTCGAGTTCTATCAATTATTGAGAATGTGATATTAATCTCCAAATATCATTGCTGAATTGTCCATTTCTCCTTCAATTCTGTCACTTTTTTCTCCATGTATTTGTTTTTAGGTGCATATACATTAATAGCTGTTATATCTGAAACCAAGCAGGACCCTGCAGTCCCCTCCCAGGGACAGACCCCTGTGTTCCCCACCCCTTCTTTGTAGAAAAGCTTTAGCCTTCAAGGCCTTTCCCAAGTACCAAAGGGCAAATTTAATCAGAAGTGAGAAAATGCAGAAACAAAAGAAAACAGTCAAGCAAGACAAAGTAATATATCTATGAAACAAAGTCAAGGACCTTTAGTTCCTCCTCAAGGGTTATAGATAATATCCTGAGGCATATCCATGAATTGTTTTGCAGATACTAAAACCCTTACCAGCTGGAAGAAGCTACCTGCATTCTGACCACAAGCATGTAGACCCCAGACCATTGGGAACCAGAAAGTTGATGATTGAGAGTCCCCAAACATCACCCTGTTGCCTCACCACCAACCAGTCAGAATTATGCATGAACTGATCACTGACCCTATGGCCCTCTCCCTCACTTTGTCTTTAAAAACCCTTCCTTAAAATCCACTGGGGAGTTCGAGTCTTTCAAGCATGAGCCGCCAGTTCTTGCTTGGCCCCACGCTGGGCACCTTGCAATAAACACCGTACTTTCCTTCACCACAACCTGGTGTCACTAGATTGGCTTTACCACATGCAGGCGAGCGAACCCAAGCTTGGTTGGATAACGTATCTCCCTCATATACTGACCCTTTATCATTTGAAATGTCCTCTATTTCTAGTAATTTGTTTCAAATCCCACTTTGTCCAACATTATCCATTCTGGCTCCTTTATGGTTTCTGTTTGCATGGTATATATTTTTTTCCATACTGTTATACTATTTGTCTTTGAATCCAAAGTGTCTCTTGTAGACACCATATAGTTAAGTCTTGCTTTTTTATCCATTATGACAGTTTCTACCTTATGATTGGACTAAATCCTTGAATCAAATTTAATGAAATCATTGGTATGGTTAGATTTATGGCTACCATTTTACTATGTTTTCTAAATGTCTCACATGTTTTTGCATCTCCGTCTTTCTATTGCTGCCTTCTTTTGTGTTAAATATTTTCTAGTGTGCCATTAAAAAAAAAAAACATTTATTTGGTTGCGCCGGGTCTTTAGTTGCAGCACATGGGATCTTCGTTGTGGCGTGTGGGATCTTTTGGTTGCAGCATGCAGGATCTTTTGGATGCAGAATGTGGGATCTAGTTCTCTGACTTAACTGCTGGACCACCAGGGAAGTCCCTAGTGTGCCATTTAGATTTGTTTTCTTAAACTGTATTTTGAGTGTTTTAGTGGTTGCTCTAGGGACTACAGTATGTATTTTAATTAACCAAAATCTTCAGATTAATACTAATGTAATTCCAATAAAATACAGAATCCCCCTTTGTTCCAGTATAGTTCCATTTCCTACCCACTCCTTTGTGCTATTATTGTAATGTACATTGCATCTATGTAATAAAACCAACAATACAGTATTATTATTTGTGTCATACAGTAACATGCCATTTAAAGAGAAAATACGTATTGTGGTAGGCAAATGTCTCAAGATTCCCATCCTTTGTTTATTCAATCAAGGTTCTGCTGTGAAAGGATTATACAAATGAAATTAAGGTTACTAAATAGGGAGATTGGGCCTTTCTGGATAATCTAGGCTAATGTAACCACATGATCCCTGAAAAGCCAAAGAAGAAAGTAGAAGATTCCATTGGAGAGAGATGCGGTGGAAAAGAGAAGCAGAGGAAAGATGGAGAGAAGGGGAGATTAGAGAGATGAAGTGTGAGAAGGACTGGAACTACTTTTGCTGTCTTTGAAGATGGCAATGGAGACCAAGGAATGTAAGTGCTTTCTAGAAGTGAAGAACAACCCCTGGCTGATAGTCCCCAAGGACATGGGGATGTCAGTCCTACAACTACATGGAACTGAATTCTGCCAACAACCTGAATAAGCTTGGAAGTCAATTCATCCTGAGCCTCCAGAAAGGAATGTAGCACACCCAATGCATTGACTTTTTTTTTTTTTTGGACTTCTGAAATATGCAGCAGAGAACCAACTAAGCCACATTATACCTGGACTTCAGAAATGTGACATCATCATAAGTAGGTGTTATTTTAAGTCAGTACATTTGTAGTAATTTGTTACAGCAGCAATACATTTATACAGTCTTTTATCTTTCCCATTTCCAGTACTCTTTATTTCATTCTGTGGTTTCAAGTTACCACCTGGTATCATTTTCATTCTGAAGAATTTCTTTTAGTATTTCCTATAAGGTAGATCTACAGGGAACAAATCATTTGTCTTATTTTGCCACTTTTTTTTTTTGGTCTTCATTTTTGAAAGCTGGTTTAGTTGTATCCAAATTCTGTAATTCTCAACACTCTAGGGTCCCTTTCCCTTCTTTGAAATACTTAAGTTGCCAATATCCCTTTCTTATAATTCTATTCTTTCATAATAGGAAAGAAAATCCAGTCTGAATTGAAGTGACTAGTCTTTAATGCAAGAACAATCTGATCTGCAAAACCTCTCCCAGAGTCCATCGAGGGCTTGGGGATGACATCTCCCCTCTCTACCACTACTTCCTTAGACCTTAGTTCTCTTATCAGCCAAGTTCTCACTCCCAGGAGACTAACTGTTCAAGTCTACTTAAAAAAACAAAAAACAAAACAAACAAACAAAACTTATTTCTACAAATTATTTCTCACAAATCCTTAAATTAGGAAAAGAAGGAAAAATAAGGTAAAACGTAGAAGATGAAAATATTCTCAATTTCCTTTGAAAATCATCGAAAAACTTTAACACCACTTTAACACCAACTTAGTAAATTTGCTGAGCCAGAAGCAAAGCAGTTCACATGTAGACATGTCCCATCCTGTCCACTGACAGATCAATAACCTCCAAGCATGTGGAAAGAAGCCTCCACACACACAGATGCCCCTGTGTGCACCTGTGGGGACTTCTCAAACATGTTCTGATGCTGTAACCTGTACCAGGTGGTCATCCAAAGATTCTAGTCTCTATTTACAGCAGCTACATTTCATAACAGCATGGCTCACTCCAGTATACACACTTTATTTTAAATTATGCCACTAGCACTTGGGGAAAAAAGTAATTTATTTGCATTGCTTCCATTTTTCTACTGTAGTGTTAGGACTTGACATAAGCATTATTCTTCTACTTCCTATTTACAGTTCATTCAGAATATTACTACAAATACAATATACAGTTTAAAAAAACTTATGGGGGACTTCAGTTTTCGTTTTTCTCTCCTCTTTAGAGGATTCTCAAAATCATCCAACTTAAATGAAAATTTATATGGACATTTTCTGTACACATCTTATAGGCCAGAGATTACAGTGATAAAGCCAAAAGGATTTTGCACAAATACAATAAAATATAGAAATCAAAGTATAGATGTTATTTGGGGTACAAATATAAACAATACAGTACCATTTGAGTAATTTAGCAACATAATACTCATACTTCATAGAAATAAAACTGCAAACCTGGAGAATGCTCTGACAAATATTAAACATCATATATACAATGAGGTAAATGTACCTTGGTCTCTCAAGAGGTAATTTAAGTTTAAAGCAATTGACATTTTGAAGCATCTCCTTGACATATAAAGAAATACCAAACACCCCATTCCATTGGCACAATGTGAAAAAGGGATATCAAAACATGGTTCATGATATTCAATTCACAAAATTCATTTAAAAATAAAAACATTCACTGAAGTTCTTTTTAAGCTTTAAGAAACTGGTTGAATGTTATTAACCACATTTTTTAAAGTTTACAATTACAAATAAGACTGCATAATAGGGTTGAAAAGTTTAAATGTACTGACAATCTTCAGAATGTCCTAGAAGTCCAGCATTTCTAGAGAGAGGGCCCATGGGTATCCCAGCATTGCAAAACACTCAAGAAGCTGTAGTACATGTCATGAGCTATTCTTTAGACTCTCAAAAACATCTGAATTGGCATTTTCTGCCAAGCTGTGACAGAACCAGTATTTGGACTCTCTACCATCTGGAGCCAGAACACTGCCATGGTCAAGAAACAGTTTACTTACAACCACTCTTTCAGTGCAGGGGTAAAAATAAACTCTTGTTATGACATGTCTAATGGAATAATAATTTTGTTGTGCATTTTAATTAGCACTTTGCCATCTTGTTTTACAAAATATTCTGTTTGTGACAGTTCTTTAATGTAGAGGGGGAAAAAAAAGGTAACTCATGCACGAGCTGCAAAGTGGCCAAGTGACCGGTGAAATTTTTTAAGAACTGAAATTTGGAATTCTTGATGACCATGGCACTGTATCCTGACTCAAGGCACTTCCTGAGCACTATCATTACAGCATAACTAGAGGCTCAGCTCTTTGGACCTTACCCTGTCCTATGGAAGATACAACTGGCTACTGCTTCATTGCCACAGCTACCACCTTGCTGCCATCCCACTCTGAGTCAGGGACCAGCAGGAAGGCAGTTTGGGAGAGAGAGTGCTGAGACATGAAGAAAGGACCAGGAATGTCTACACCCCCTAGGTCATGCCCGACCCCCATCCCCATTCCTCTGGGGATACTAACAAAGTAGACGTGGACAGATAGTTTTCCTGAAGGTATATTTTAGCCAAGTTGAAACTTGGAAAGTGAGCATCTGAAGATAGGCAGTATAAACAAAGGTTTGTGTTTTTAAATAATAAAATTAATTCTCAATTTTTTCTGCAGTTATAGCCACAGTAATCATGATCTATAAATCTTTTAAGTTACTTTGTTTTCTATACTAGCCAATTGGGGTTATCAAACCATCATTAGCCAAAAAAATGGAATTAACTAGAGTAACATGTAAACCCAATTTAGAACTAAATTCCAACTTTTAAAAAATTCCCTGATTCATCAAAAGTACATTTTATCCATTTAGGCAAGAACAGTAAAATTGTAACTTATTTTTTGACTTAATAAAGAATATCTTCAGCAAAAGTTGATTACCTTATATGAAAGTGAGAAATCATGTATCACAACTTTAAATCAGAGGAGAACTTTTGGTATGTTCTTAAAATTATATAAAAATAGCTTTAGTGATTAATATGCATTGGTCCCCTGGATTTCATAAAGCAGATCTGGTAGGCTTGTAAATGGCCAAAAAAAATTTTTAAAGTACCTGATCACAGAGCTAGAGATTATTAAACAGGAAATATAACACAATTATAAAAAACAAACCTCTCAAACTCACTCATTTGCTTTGATGAAATCATGGTAACTACAAAAAAACCTCAAATTTGGACTCAAAATATTAACCTCTAAACATATTTTCCTCATGACGTTTTTAAACACATGAAATTGACACTAAATTCCTATGTAATATGTCATTCATTCTGAAATTACTTTGGCTTTAAGACCAAATAGTCTTTCAGATTTGTTCTATGTATAGAGATAAGACATTAACAGAATGCAGCTCAGTCAGCATAAATGGCCACTATCTCTTACCAAAATACTTTACAGGTTATTCTGACCCTTTCATCAGGAAATTGATAGCACTGTAAGGTGAACGTCTTGCCTCACAGCTATGATAGGTTCCCCACCCCCACCCCCAGATTAAGATCACAGTGATAAAGAGGACTTTGAAAACGGTAAAAATCTTGCAGACTTTTTAGCACTGGAAGTAAAACCAGTTATTATAAGCTAGTTTCAACTTAATGTGAGAAGACCATGACAAATTTGCTTTAAACATTTAATTTGACTGAAAACATCTGGAAAATGGAGAAGCTCTCCTCAGAATATTCCTTAGCTACCACTTTCCCAAATATCAAGGGTGCACCGAATTCATTCCATAACCATGTGAATTAGGCATTTGCAGTATCTGCACAGAGAAGGAAAGACTGAATTAAAAGCTGCCTTCCTCAAAGTGTAGTGAGACCTCAAAACCACACTAACTCTAACCTTAGGTACAAAGACAGAGAATCCACAGAACGTTGACTCCTACACAACAAATGTGACTCTCTCACACAGTTATCTATTCAAATTATTAACTACCTTTACCTTCCAAGAAAAAGGCCTATTTAACATTAACCATATTCTAATTTTAAACGTAGTTCATTTCTTAAAAAAATAACACTGTCTTTGATCAGATAAAGAAAAAAATGGCTTACAGAATGCCACACAACTTTTCACAAGCAGCTAGACAAACTTTCCCTTTTAGAAAAATTAGTCTGTATGCTACAGATTTTAAATTATTAAAGTACTATAAGCATCTAGAGTGCCACTTGATTTTTTAAAAGTATACTTAGACAACACAATTAAAATGCAAAAGCTTGACGTGAGAATATTCAAACATGACCATGGTAACAATTTACCAATTAATGCCACTTCATTTCTTTAGTGGTTTAAGCACATTTTGGTAGGAAAAAGGCATTTTCAAAATGGAATACCAAATGACATACCAGAAAAACTCTTCCAAAAAACAAAACAAAAAGTCTGGGTTATCCAGGTAAATAAACTTTTGAATTAAAACACTACACGTTTTAACACACAGAGACAGATTTTAAGCAGTTCTACTCATTTCCATTAGAAGGACACAGAGGTGGCACTTACTGGTATAGTACAATCCCATTTTGAAGGCATGTAATGTTCTGAATATGTGAAAGAACAATAATAATATACAAAATACAATTGCATAAATTATGTTCCTCACTACTATATGAGGTCATTTTTAGACTCAAGATAAGAGTTTTATAAGTGTTAGTTTTAAGATCCTGAAAATTATAGAACAGTACATTCAAAGTCTGCATCAAGGAAACTCTTTAGTGGTTCAGAATCCTCTGAGAATGTACTAACCAGGAGTAAATCACTTTCTTTAAAAATAAGAAATGTTTTCATATAACTCAGCAATTCAGCTCCTTTACCCTTAAAGATGATCTTCAGCACAGCAGAGTTACCTAAAGTTAAGACCAGCAATCATTTAAAAAAAACAAGTTTTGTGTTAATAAAAAATAAAGGTAGACCACACAACATTTTGTTAACTGTCCTGGGAAAGTATCGTTCATAGTGCACAGAAAGGACCCCACATGGCTGTTTCCTGGGTCCAAAGAAATCCTGGGACGTTTTTAATTGACCTTATTACATTGTTGCAAAAGGAAGCAATATCCTTCTGTTCCCTCTCAGTGAGGTAGAACAACTGACCTCCCAAATTAAAACCCAGGAGCAGATGTGAAGAAAAAGTAGAGTTCAGGCAAAGCCGCAGAATTTACATTTTGATGCCTTCCTGCTGACTAAGCTGTGATAATGTTTTCTTAATCCGCAGAGCTGTAAGCCTAGCTGCTCCATTGGCATACCAACATTCTCTCATAATTTTAGCCATCACTCTCAAGGCCTACAAGAAAAGACAAGAATGATCATTAAAACATGCACCACTTTTCACTGATCTGGATAATAATCTTTACCTGTAAATTTTCTTTTTAAATAACATACATACAAGTATTTCTGTTTCAGCATTACTTGTAATAGCGAATGAGTAGAAATGACCTAAATACCCATCAGCAGGGTACTGGTGCCAGCGGCTGGAAAGCAGATGGACAAGGGGTGATTTACTTTGCAGACTGAAAAGGCTGAATACTAAAGTAGAGTTGTTCAAGGCAAAGAAGGAAGCTGACTCACCATGAAATGCCCCCCAGAACTGAGGAATTAACTGCATCAAGTACCCCTGGGGTGAAGTTCAGGCTAAAAATAGGATCAGCCAAAGGAGCTAGAACCCCAGATAGCTGCCCCACCACCACCAACCTCACACAGCTGGGTGACTGCCCCACCCCCACCCCAGCAGAAGTCGAGAGGTTCGCACCTGAGAGAGTAGAACAGAGATTTCTGTCGTGGGGAACGTGGCGAGGTTCCACACTGACAACACACTGAACGCTAAGACCATAAACTTCCTTCCGAAAACACGGCCACTGACTTTAGATGCTCCTCCAGGTAAAAGAGTGGAAGAGTCTTTTGCCCAAGAGGAAAAGCCTGAAGAGACTGACATCAGTGGTTCCCCAAGGAAGCAACCCAGTTACATCACGCTCACATCACAGTTGATGATGATAAGCTCCATTCGTGTGCACAAAGCTTCCCATCAGCTTTCAGTGCCCCTTTTATACGTGAAGAGTATGAGCTTGATCAAACATTTGAGGAAAGTAATATGAAATGCAGAAGTTGACACAAACAGAAAAAAGCACCTTGGAGAAAACAGAAGATGTATAGAAAGAAGACAGTATCAACAATCTATCATTAATATCCTCAAAGAAAACACTGATATTGGACTTACCGATAATTTTTTGTTTGGTTTTAGAAAAACTTTACAGAACTAGAAGATAAACCTGAATAATAATAATAATAATAAACTCAAAAGATAAAAGCTGATACATCTCCCAGAAAGTTGAGAAAAAAAACCCAAAGAGATGGATAATAGGGAAAAGATAAAATTCGAATGCCTGTTCAGGACATCTACATTCATAACCAGAGTTGAACAAAAAGAACAGAGGAAAATGGAAAGGAACACATCAAGGAAATACTTGAGGAAAATTCCCTAGAAATGAAAATTTGTTTCCAGATAAAAATGACCAAGGGCCCAGCCCATACATAAATTCATCCAACAAACTGAGTGCCTATAATCTACTAGATAACCATCCTAGGTGTCAGGGAACTAACAGCAGTGAACTAACAGACAAAATTTCTGCTCTCATAAAGCTGATATTCTAGAAGGCTAAAGCATATAATTAATAAATAAGCAAAATACATGGACTGTCAATGGTAAGTGCTAAGGAGAAACATCGTTTAGAGAAGGAGATAAAATATGCCAGGGAAGGAAGGTGCTATTTTAAATAGGTTGAGAGGTAATGTCTCACTGACAAGGTAACATCTGAGCAGAGAGCTGAAAGGGGGGGAAAATGAGCAAACCAAGAAACAGGAAGATGTGGGATCCAGGAAGGAGGATTCACTATAAAAGAGGCAAAGGGAATCACAGATGAAAGGTGAGGGATATCCCAAGATGAAAGCTGGCCAAGAGAACAACCAGTTCAGACTGGAAAAAGAGGGTTCTGAAGACGCTTCTGGAGGTATCCTATCAGTTTCAAATTCTTGATGTGTTTCAGCTCTTGAGAGGAGATTTGTAAAACCCTAGAAAAGTGAAAGACTGAGTTAGTGGTAAGTACATAGAAAACTAGCCAAATGGAGAAAAAACCAAAAATGCCAGTGATGGCATTAATTCAGCATGCTGTGACAGTAAGTGCAAATTGCATGTGCCTTTTTAATGTTAACTGCTAACTTTCCTTCATGCTTAAAAAGCCATCTGTTTAATACTAATCTGCTCTAATCACTGAATGAGTGCATGAGTAATTCCAATTTGTAAATGCTTTGTAGTATCAAGATCAAATTTTTAAAAGACAAGATCTAGCCCAATTCCATTGGTTAAAACATGCAGATTCTGGGCTTCCCTGGTGGCGCAGTGGTTGCGCGTCCGCCTGCCCATGCAGGGGAATCGGGTTCGCGCCCCGGTCTGGGAGGATCCCACATGCCGCGGAGCGGCTGGGCCCGTGAGCCATGGCCACTGAGCCTGCGCGTCCGGAGCCTGTGCTCCGCAACGGGAGAGGCCACAACAGAGGGAGGCCCGCATACCACAAAAAAAAAAAAACAAAAAAAACAAAACATGCAGATTCTGTGAGCGCACAATGTATTTTATCTGGGCCTGGATACTTGATTTGGTTGGAGGCAGCCAAGGAACTCTCTTGATGTCAAAGGTGTCTACTGAGGCCTACATTATTTTAAGATGTAAAATCAACTACTTAAGTAATCAGCTTTTTATTCTTCCTAAACTACAAAACATCAAATCTGGAGGGAAATGCTTTGTTTCACCAGTACAACTACAAAAATATTTCTAAAACTTTTTGTAAGAGCTGGGATTGAAAAGCTCAGACATTGCTGGAAAGCACTTTCCCCAAATTCCTGGTGAATAGTCATATGGGCAGTGAGATGAATAAAATGTAAAATCATCTGAACCATCTTCATAATCATCCAAATCCCTCATTTTACAAAAAGGCATATTAAGGTCCAGAGAACAGAAGTGGTTTGCCCAAAGTCAGACTCTGAAATGGTAGCCAGGCTGATCTAGAATACAGGCCTCCTAATTCCATCCAGCACTCATCCCACTATCCTGGGCTGCCCTGATTGAAGGGAAGCTTTAATTAAAAATGTAGGAGCCTTGTTTCATTGGTAGATCTAAACACTGTTCTAATACACTAATGGCCACTGAAAATGTTTCATTGGTAGATCTAAACACTGTTCTAATACACTAATGGCCACTGAAAATGTTCCACAGCCCTTTCAATGTACTTAAAATTGAACATGAAAAACAAATTATTCTGTTTTTACTCACTGGTTTAACAGCCATGAAAAATAAAGGAATGGGAATTCTTAATGTCTGCTTTCCTTAAAGAAAAGTAGCAAATTTCCACTTACTAACCAGAAGCAGTTTAGAGAACTGTGTAGTATCCAAAATAAATACTCACTTCACAGCTCTGCCATCTGTTTGGAATATTTGGCCTTAACTTCTGTTCACAAACAACTTTTCTCATTTCTTCAACTGATGGATCAGAAGGTACAAGATCATAATAAGGCAGCTGGTAATCTTCATGAATTCCTACAATGGTAGAGAAAAAAAATCTTTTTTGAAGGATTTACTCACATAATGTCAGAGCATTCTTTGACCAGACAGAAAAGGAACAGCTGAGAGTCCTGTTACAGTGTCCCATTACTAAATCAGGTAAGTGGAACACAGCTTACAGACTGCAGTCTCTCATCCACCTCTGCATCAACAACCCACCTCCCTGAGTCAGTACTGAGCCCACACCTTGAAACTAAGTATCGCCATGGGATCAGCAAAGGCTATTTTAATGATGGTTAACTATGAGCTGTGATGACCAGATTGACATTTTCTCCCAGAACCCTAATGCCCAAGAAATGAAACCTTTTATTCTACAAGTTGCACAGCCTCTCAGTTGGTACGGGGATATACATTCTATTACTAAGGTGTGAATCTTATAAGGAAAGCCTGAGGTGCAAGTCCCTTCCTCTACTAGCATCTGTCAATAACCTGTCCTATTTGCTACTCCACCCCTCACTGCCTCAAAAACCTGAGGCACTAGTCTCAGGTGGGCCTGGTCCTTCAAGGATAAGAGACTATTTCTCAAGTAAACATTGAAAGTGCTCAGTGTAACACAAACTTACTTAAAAAAAGTAATGCAACTCAGTATATGTATTCTGTATATGTAATTTCCAGCTCTCAAGATTGAGAAAATAACCACAATCTCAGGGGGAAAAAATCAGTCTGACTCAGGTACATGCTAGAAATAGCTTCCTGGGTGGCCTCTCAAGTAGTCATCCATTCTAAATATCTATATTCCAAGATAACAAGGGGTTGGTTTCTGTTGCTTCCCAAAATTCAAGTGGAAATAGAAAAAGACTACACTGGAATAAAGCTTGTGTATTAGGATAAAACTATATACTAGGATAAAGCTTGTCATGTCATTTATCTCTTTCATATTTTCTGGCACTCTCAGTGATCACCAGGTAAACAATTTCATTAATTAAAAAGGCAATTCTTGAACGTGTTCATGACAAAATGTTGGGGGAGGGGAGAGAGATTTACCACCAATGGAACATCGTCGAGCTATTTCCCAGAATACTAGTCCCATTGCATAGATGTCAGCACGTTTGAAGGATTCGAAGTGTTTCATATTTATGGAATCATCTAGAACTTCAGGGGCCATGTACCTAAAAAAGAAGTCAGCATTTTATTTTATGTAATAGTGACATTACTTTTAACCTGTTTCATAAACTTTCTTTTACTCCTGGGTGGGGAGGTGGGGGGAGGGTCAATATTAATTTTGACCTTTTCCCCCTTTCACTATGCTTCTGCTGTTTTTTAAACTTAAAAAAAATTTTTTTAATTGAAGTATAGTTGATTTACAATATTGTGTTAATCACTTTACAGCAGAAATTCAGTTATGCATATATATATATATATTCTTATTTAAATATTCTTTCCTATTATGGTTTATCATAGGATACTGCATATAGTTCTCTGTTCTATACAGTAGGACGTTGTTGTTTATCCATTCCACATATAATAGCTTACACCTGCTCACCCCAACCTCCTGTTCCCTTCTCCCAACCCCCTCCCCGCTCTTTGTCCCTGAATCTTTCTGTTTTGTAGATAGGATTATTTGTGTCACATTTTAGATTCCACATATAAGTGATATCATATGGTATGTGTCTTTCTCTTTCTGACTTGCTTCACTTAGTATGATAATCTCTAGTTGCATCCATGTTGCTGCAAATGGCATTATTTTGTTCTTTTTCATGGCTGAGCAGTATTCAGTTGTATCTATGTACCACATCTTCATTATCCATTCATCTGTCAGTGGCCATTTTAGGTTGTTTCCATGTTTTGGCTATTGTAAATAGTGCTGGTATGAACACAGGGGTGCATGTATCTTTTTGGATTACAGTTTCTTCTGGACATATGCCCAGCAGTGGGACTGCTGGATCATATGATAATTCTGTTTTTAGTTTTCTCCATACTGTTCTCCATAGTGGCTGTACCAACTTACATTAGTCCCACCAACAGTGGAGGGTTCCGTTTTCTCCACATCCTCTCCAGCATTTTTTATTTGTAGAGTTTTTAATGATGGCCATTCTGACCAGTGTGAGGTAGTACCTCACTGTAGTTTTGATTTGCATTTCTCTAATAATTAGCGAAATTGAGCATCTTTTCATGTGCCTGTTGGCCATTTGTATTTCTTCCCTGGAGAAACGCCCATTTAGGTCTTCTGCCCATTTCTCGATTGGGTTGTTTTGTTGTTTTTGTTGAGTTGTATGAGCTGTTTGTATATTTTGGAAATTAAGCCCTTGTCAGTCGTATCGTTTGCAAATATTTTCTCCCATTCTGTAGCTTGTCTTTTTATTTTTTTAATGTTCCTTTCCTGTGCAAAAGCCTGGAAGTTTGACTAGGTCCCATTTGTTTGTTTTTATTTGTACTGCCTTTGGAGACTGACCTAAGAAAACACTGGTGTGATTTATGTCAGGGAATGTTTTGCCTGTGATCTCTTCAAGGAGTTTTTGGTGTCATGTCTTATGTTTAAGTCTTTAAGCCACTTTGAACTTATTTTTGTGTATGGTGGGAGGGTGTGTTCTAACTTCATCGATTTACATGCAACTGTCCAACTTTTCCAACATCACTTGCTGAAGGAGAGTCTTTTTCCCATTGTATATTATTGTCTCCTTTGTCGAAGATTAATTGACTGTAGTGGTGTGGGTTTATCTCTGGGCTCTCTATTCTGTTCCATTAATCCGTATGTCTGTTTTTGTGCCAATACCATGCTGTTTTGATTACTGTAGCTTTGTAGTATTGTCTGAAGTCTGGGAGGGTTATGCTTCCTGCTTTGTTCTTTTTCTTCAGGATTGCTTTGACAATTCTGCGTCTTTTATGGTTCCATATAAATTTTAGGATTATTCTAGTTCTGTGAAAAACGTCATGAGTAATTTGGTAGGGATTGCATTAAATCTGTAGATTGCTTTGGGTAGTATGGCCATTTTAACAATATTCTTCCAATCCAAGTGCATGGGATATCTTTCCATTTCTTTGAATCATCTTCAGTTTCCTTTATTAATGTTTTAGAGTTCTCAAGTCTTTCACCTCCTTGGGCAGGTTTATTCCTAAGTATTTTATTTTTGAGGGTACAATTTTGAAAGTTTTTTTTTTAACATTCCCTTCCTCATGTTTCATTGTTAGTGTAAAGAAATGCAGCTGGTTTCTATATGTTAATCTTGTATCCTGCTACTTTGCTGAATTCATTTATCAGTTCTAGTAATCTGTGTGGAGTCTTTAGGGTTTTCTATATATAGAATCATGTTATCTGCATATAATGACAACTTTACCTCTTCCCTTCCAATATGGATACCTTTTATTTCTTTTTCTTGTCTGATTGCTGTGGCTAGGACTACTAATACCATGTTGAATAGAAGAGATGAGGGTGGACATCCTTGTCTTGTTCCAGAATTTAGTGGGAAGGCTTTCAGCTTTTCACCACTGAGTATTATATTGGCTGTGGGTTTGTCATAAATAGCTTTTGTTATGTTGAGATATGTTCCCTCTGTACCCACATTGGTAAGAGGTTTTTTTTTTTTTTTTTTTTTACCATGAATGGAATTTTGTCAAATGCTTTTTCTGCATCTGTTGAGACAATCATGCAGTTTTTGTCTTTTCTTTTGGTCATGTGGTATATCACATTGATTTGTGAATGTTGAACCATCCTTGTGAACTTGCAATGAATCCCACTTGGTCATGGTGTATGATCTTTTTTGTGTGTTTTTGGATTCAGTTTGCTAATATTTTGTTGAGAATTTTTGCATCTATATTCATCAACGATATTGGCCTGTAATTTTCTTTTTTGCTGGTGTATTTGTCTGGTTTTGGTATCAGGGTGATGGTGGCTTCATAGAATGTCTTTGGGAGTGTTCTCTCCTCTTCAATTTTTGGAAGAGTTAGAAGGATTGATGTAAGTTCTTCTTTGTATGGTAGAATTCACCTGTGGAGCCATTTGGTCCTGGACTTTTGTTTGTAGGGAGTTTTTAAATTACAGATTGTTTCACCTCTAATGATCAGTCTGTTCAAATTATCTATTTATTTATTGGAATGTAACTGCTTTACAATATTGTGTTAGTTTCTGCTCTACAACAAAGTGAATCAGCTGTATGTATCTATTTCTTTTTGATTCAATTTTGGTGGGCTGTATGTTTCTAGAAACTTGTCCATTTCTTCTAGGTTGTCAAATTTGTTGGCATATAATTGTTCACAGTATTCCCTTTTGGTATTTTGTATTTCTGCAGTATCAGTTGTTATGTCTCCTTTTTCATTTACTTTATTTGGATTCTCTTTTCTTCTTGGTGAGCCTGGCCAGAGGTTTGTCAATTTTGATTATCCTTTCAAAGAACCAGCTCTTGGTTGTATTGATTTTTTTCTATTTTTAAAAAAATCTCTATTTTATTTAAAATCTCTATTTTATTTTTCCCTCTGACCTTTATTACTTCCTTCCTTCTGCTGACTTTCAGGTTTTGTTTGTTCTCCTTTATTCTAATTCTTTTAAGTAGTAGGTTAGGATGTTTGAGATTTTTCTTGTTTTTTGAGCAAGGTCTGTATTGCTACGAACTTCTAAGAACTGCTTTTGCTGCATCCCATAGATTTTGTATGGTTGTGTTTTCATTGTCATCTGTCTCAAGGTATTTTTAAAAATATTCATTTTATTTATTCATTTTATTTATTTTGGCTGCACTGGGTCTTAGCTGTGGCACACAGGATCTTTAGTTGTGGCATGCAGACTTCTTACTTGTGGCATGTGGACTTAGTTGCAGCTTGCGGACTTCTTAGTTATAGCATGCAGACTTCTTAGTTGCAGCATGCATGTGGGATCTAGTTTCCTGGCCAGGGATTGAATCCAGACCCCCTGCATTGGGAGTGCGGAGCCTTACCCATTGGACCACCAGGACGAAGTCCCTCAAGGTACTTTTAAATTTCCTCTCTGATTTCATCATTGACCCATTGGTTTTTTTAGTAGCATGCTGTTGAGTCTCCATGTAATTTTTTTTTCTCATTTCTTTTCTGTGGTTGATTTCTGGTTTCATGCAGTTGTGGTCAGAAAAGATGTTTGAGATAATTTCTATATGTCATTTTTTTCAAGGCATTTTAAAATTTGTTCTTTGATTTCATAATTGACCCATATTTTTTTGGTAGTATGCTGTTTAGTCTCCAAATAATCATTTTTTTCTCATTTCTTTTTCTTGATTTCTGGTTTCATGCAGTTGTGGTCAGAAAAGATGTTTGAGATAATTTCTATACTCTTAAATTTGTTGAGGCTTGTTTTATGCCCTAGTAATGTGGTCAATCCTAGAGAATGTGTCATGTGCACTTGAAAATGTTTATTCTGGGTTTTTTGTTTTTTGTTTTTAATGTAATGTCCTGAAAATGTCAGTTAAGCCTAACTGTTCTGTTGTGTCATTTAGGATCTCTGTTGCCTTATTGATTTTCTGTCTAGAAGATATGTCCATTGATGTGAACGGGGTGTTAAAGTCTCCTACTATTATTGTATTCCTATCAATTTCTCCCTTTATGTCTGTTAGTATTTATGTATTTAGGTACTCCTATTTATTAGGTGCATATATGTTGACAAGTATAAAATCCTCTTCCTGTATTGATCCTTTTATCATTATATAGTGTCCTTCTCTTTCTTTATGGCCTTTGTTTGAAAGTCTATTTTGTCTGATATGAGTATTGCAACCTCCCCTTTCTTTTCATTTCCATTTGCATGAAATCTTTTTCCATCCCCTCACTTTCAATCTACGTGTGTCCTTTGCCCTAAAGTGGGTCTCTTGTAGGCAGCATATTGTAGGCTGTTTTTTTCTATCAAATCTGCCACTGTCTTTTTTTCTATTAAAAAAAATTTATTTTATTCAAGTATTGTTGATTTACAATGTTAATTTCTACTGTACATCAAAGTGATTCAGATATACATATATATATATATATATATATATATATATATACTCCTTTTCATATTCTTTTCCATTATGGTTTACCACAGGATATTGAGAGAGCTCTTTTTTTGAGAGAGAGTATATTTTTATTCTTATTTTTTAATTTAATTTTTTACTTTATACTTGGGTATAGTTGATTTACAATGTTGTGTTAGTTTCAGGTGTACAGCAAAGTGGTTCAGTTAATATATATACATATATCCATTCTTTTTCAGATTCTTTACCCATATAGGTTTATCACAGAATACTGAGTAGAGTTCCTTGTGCTACACAGTACGTTCTTATTATCTGTTTTATATATAGTATTGTGTATATGTTAATCCCAACCTCCTGATGTATCACTCCCCCACTACCTTTCCCCTTTGGTAACCAAATATTTGTTTTCTAAGTCTGTGAGTCTGTTTTTACTTTGTAAATAAGTTCATTTGTATCATTTTTAAAATTGCACATGTAAGTGATATCATATGATATTTGTCTTTTTCTGTCTTACTTCACTTAGTATGATAATCTATCTCTAGGTCCATCCATGTTGCTGCAAATGAAATTATTTCATTCTTTTTAATGGCTAAGTAATGGTCCATTGTGTGTGTGTGTGTGTATATATATATATATATACATATGTGTGTGTGTGTATACACACACACACACACCCCATCTTCTTTACCCATTCTTCTGTCAATGGACATTTAGACTGCTTCCATGTCTTGGCTATTTTAAATAGTGCTGCAGTGAACATTGGGATGCATGTATCTTTTTGAATCATGGTTTTCTCGGATATATGCCCAGGAGTGAGACTGCTGGATCATATAGTAGTTCTATTTTTCGTTTTTTAGGGAACCTCCATACTGTTCTCCATGGTGGTTGTACCAATTTACATTCCCACCAACAGTGTAGGAGGGTTCCCTTTTCTCCACATCCTCTCCAGCATTTATGGTTTGTAGAGTTTTTTGATGATGGCCATTCTGACTGGTGTGAGGTGGTACCTCATTGTAGTTTTGATTTGCTTTTCTCTTATAATTAGCCAAGCATCTTTTCATGTGCCTCTTTGCCATCTGTATGTCTTCTCTGGAGAAATATCAATTTAGGTCTTCTGCCCATTTTTTGATTGGGTTGCTTCTTTTTTTGATAGTGAGCCATATGAGCTGTTTGTAAATTTTAGAGACTAAGCCCTTGTCCATTGCATAGTTTGCAAATATTTTCTCCCATTCTGTGGTTGTTTTTTCGTTTTGTTTATGGTTTCCTTTGCTGTGCAGAAGATTACCACTCTGTGTCTTTTGATTGGAGCATTTAAGTAGCTATTGATAGATATTGCCATTTTGACCTTGTTTTCCCGTTGATTTTATATTTCTTCTTTGTCCTATTATTTTTCCTTTTGTGGTTTGATGATTTTCTCTTGTATTACACTTACGTTCTCTTATTTTTGTTTTTGTCAATCTACTGTATGTTTTTGATTTGTGGTTACTCTGTTTCTCAGATATGTTAACCCCATCCTGTATCTACTTGCCTTAGACTGGTAGTCATACAGGCTCAAACACATCTAGGAAATGAAAAAAAAAAAAAAATCTACGTTTTCTTACCCTCCTTCCCCACATTGTATGATTTTGATGTCCTCTTTTACATCTTCATGTTCATCCTTTTGCTGTTCATTGTGGTTACCATCACTTTCACAGAATTTTTTTTTTTTAATCTGTGTGTGTACTGGCTTATTTAGGTAATTTGCTTTCCAATTGTGATTTTCTCTTCCCTATAGACTGCTGTTACTCCTTTTCTATTTAGAGAAGACCTTTCAATATTTCCTTTAGGATAGCTTTAGTACTGCTGTATTCTTTTAGTTTTTTGCTTAATGATAATCTTGCTGGGTAGAGTATCCTAGGTTGCAGATTTTTTCCCTTTCAGGACTTTGAATATATCTTGCCACTCCCTTCTGGCCTACACCATTTCTGTAGAGAAATCAGCTGATAACTTTACGGGGGATCCCTTGTAATTAACTCTGTTTTTTCTCTTGCTGCCTTTAGAATCCTCTTTAACTTTTGCCATTTTTATTATAATAGGTCATTGTGTAGATCTGTTTGGGTTCACCTTGTTTGGGACCCTCTGTGCTTCCTATACCTGGATATCTGTTTCCTTCCTTAGGTTTGGGAAGTTTTCAGTCATAATTTCTTCAAATACATTTTTGATCCCCTTTTATCTTTCTTCCCCTTCTGGAATCCCTATTATGTGTAGGTTGGCATGCTTTTATATTATCCCATAGGTCTCTTTTTTTCGTTTGTCTGTCTGCCATCCTGATTGGGTGATTTCCATATTCTATCTTCCAGGTCACTTACTCGTTCTTCTCAATTATTTATTCTGCTATTCATTGCCTTTACTTCAGTTTTTGTCTCAGCAAGTGAGTTTTCTAATTTTTCTTGGTTCCTCTTTATGGTTTCTAGTTCCTTTTTATAGTACTCTGCATTTCTGTTGATAGCCTTTCTTAATTCCTTCAGTATTTTCACTATTTCCTTTTTGAAATCAAGTGTCCCCTAGACTGAAGAGGTCTGTTTCATTGTTCCCTCAGGGGAATTCTAATGGTCTTTTAACTGGGAGTGGTTCCTCTGCTTCTTCACTTTACTTGTATTTCTCTTATTCTGTGAGTTTAGGAGAAACAGTTATCTATGGTGGTCTTGGAAGACTGTTTATATATGGGGGTGTCCCTGTGTACCTTGTGTGGGTTTAATACTTTTGGTGCAAGGGCTGTTTTTAGTATGGATGCCTGACACCTCTTTCCTCAGCATGTACTGGCAGTTATCCCCTTGATAGAGGGTGTGCAGATGCGGCAGCTGATGCCTGGTCCTGGGGTTCTTGGTGGTGGTGGCAGCTCACGTGTACCCCCAGAGCACACAAGGGGAGCAGAGGCAGCTCACGATCGCTCCTGGGGTGGGGGCGGGGCGTGTATCGTGACAGGAGTTTGTGTAGGCTGTGTCCTGCTGCCTGAGAGCTCATGCCAGGAAAAAGGCTATATAAGGCTATATAATGGCAGGTCCCAACCCTCCCCTCATGCACTGCCCACACAATGGCACCTGGCCTCTAAGGCAGCCCAGGCTTCCTCTGTGTATAACCTCAGGTGCAGTCAGTTGCACCAGCCTCCAGCCCCTTCAGACTGTTTCTACACAGCCCACTCCTGTCCTCTCCCTGGGTCTGATCTCTGAAGCTCAAGCTTCCACACATAACTGAGATCATATTAGACTCAAGAAAAATATTAAATATCCCAACTGGTTTGCAAATTAATGGTGTCAACCAAATCCCATGAAAAGCTGAAACAGCAATTTTATGCTATCTGCCTTATGATCTAAAAGTTTCCAATGACCCATACGTAATAACTATCCTAGGTGTCCTAATGTACACCACCTACTTGGGTATGTACTATGTACTATATTTTAATCTAGAAGTCTTCTCACTAATACAGGATAAAAGGAAAAACACATACTCCAAGGAACAAAATAATAGATAAAAATGAATGCCAGTTCTCCTATTGATACTACCTTGCACGGTTCTGAGGTTTCAAAAATCCTAGGACTCACAAAGACCTGCAGCAACCACTGCCTGGAACACTGCCTGGAACACTGAGTCAAGAGATCTGAGAGTCCCTGTTGAATCCATAAACCACAAATACGACTGAGATAGAAAAAAGTTTGGCTCTATTCAAGTCCAAGGTAGCAGTTTGAAGATATGTGGTGGCAAATGCTGTGATACACAGAGCAAAGCCTTTTGGGTCAGAAATGCCCAGGTTCAAATCTCAGCTCTTCAGCTTACCATCCATGAGGTTGGATGGCCACATTACCTAACCTCCACAAGGCAGTTTCCTCATTTCTGAATTGAGGGTAGTGATACCTACCTAATTAGGTCCTTTGAGTACTCATAGACGCAACAAATATTTATTGAGGACTAACTATGTATTAGGCACTGTGATGGATGCTGGGAATACAAGGTTGCTCTCAAGCAGTTTATGATTCAATGGAATATACAGACAAATAAATGGACAGTTATAATGTGCTAAGTGCCTCAATGGTCCAAATTTAGCATGCAGTGAGGGCCCTTGCCAAGGACATCTAACAGTACAGAAAAGGATTTCTATGAGAAAGGAAGACTAACTACAAGTTAGGGAAATAAAAGCAGGAAGTATGCTCTAGGATACAGCACATGGGAAAGTATGAAGAGAGAAAGGCATGTTTTCAGGAAATAAAAATAAGAAAACAGTTGGGCTAACTACAGCACAACAGTTGAAGAGAGCAATAAATGATATACATAAAAGACCCATTAAAATGATTGGCACATAGTAGGTACCCCATAAACATTAGCTACTATTATGATAACTAACATAACTAATGGTAATATTTTCTGGAAAGGCCACCTTTCATCAGCAGTTACCTTTTTAAGTCAGGTAACCTTGGTTTCAGAGCAGGCAAGACCATGAGATCTTCTACCTGTGAGCAATCTAATAAAGTGCAAGGTCGAGTTTCAGAAAAGATATGTATCTAGAAATGAGAAGGAAAAGAAGTCAATTTCAGAACATATTAATCACTGTGTAGCCATAAGTATACCTTTTTGTTCCCACTCTGTGGTTTGGAGCAATATCAATTGTATCTGTGGCCGAATCATGTCTTACTGCCAGTCCCAAGTCTGCAATACAGCAAGTTCCATTCTTCTTTACCAAGATATTTTTTGATTTCAAATCCCTATGAGCAATGGCTGGTTTTCCTAAAGAAAGAAAATAATTAAACATGGTTGCTTAAAGGGTAATACCAATCACAAATCTCACCTTTAGGTTCAAAAGCTTCTCCCATCCAGTGTCGAAGCATTTCAACCCCCATCACTGCAATACCTGGGCCATTACTAAACCACCTTAAGTGAATCATTACACAAAAAGTTGCTGAAATTACATTTCTTCAAAGAAAATAGATGATGCTCAAAAAATATAAGTCTAATACTCAAAGACTGGGGGTTAAAGATACTACTTTGTTGATACCCTATGAATTTTTTACAGGAATCCTAGTCACTGATATTCAAATTCAAGAACCAAGAATCTCAATCACTTCCTTTGTCTATCAACTGGAATATACTTATTAAATGTATAATACCTTAATACTAACCACTAGAAAAAGTACTATGCAGGGACTATGTATTTTAATCTAGAAGTATTCTCACTAAAACAGGAAAAAAAATAAAATTTTTTAAAAAAATTTAAAAATAATAATTACAATGTGGAAAACTTGGAACCCTCAGAGACTGCTGATGGAAATGTAAAATAGTACAGGCACTTGGAAAAAAAAGTCTGGCAGTTTCACAAATCTTTAGAGTAACTATATGATCCAGTGATTCCATTCCCAGGTATATATCCAAGAGAACTGGAAACATGTCCACACAAAAACTTGTACAACAATGTTCACAGCAGCATTATTCGTAACAGCCCAAAGTGGAAACAACCCAAATGTCCATCACTGATGAATGGATACCCAAAATGTGGTATATCCATACAATGAAATATTACTCAGCCATAAAAAAGAATGAATTTCTGATAAATGCTGCAACATGGATGAACCTTGAAAATACACTAAGAGAAAGAAGCCAGTCACAAAAGATCACATATTGTATGATTCCTATTGTATGATTCCATTTATATGCTAGGTCCAGAATAAGCAAATCTATAGAGATGGAAAGTATATTAGAGGTTGCCTAAGGCTAAAGAGTTTTGGGGGGAAATGGGGAATGACTGCTAAGAACTACAGGGTTCTTTTAAGATGATGAAAATGTTCTAAAACTGATTGTGGTGACAGCTGTACAACTGTGAATATACTAAAAACCACTGAATTGTATACCAAATGGGTAAATTATAACTCAATAAAGCTATTATAATCAACAACAATAAAATTTACAAAGATGGGGCTGGCTGAGATAGTAAAACAGCATGTGTGTTGTAAAGCTGGGAGTGGGGGAGTCGTCAGGTAGCAAGTGGATAATCATTAGAGCAGAGAATATATTGGCATCTGATATATGGCACAAAAATCAAAGCATAAAAATTTCATAACAAACTTAGTAGTCAGTTTTTCAACTGTAAAACTGTCTCATGCAGTCTCCTTGTCCTAGGGTCAAATATAATTATTAGATAGCCAGATAACATTTATGTAGCATGTTGATGTTTACAAAGCTTTTTCACATTTCATATGGTACTGCACATATACTAAATTCCCAAATTAAGATCCTCAAAAGTCACAAAAAAGACTAAACGCTACTACTCTTAAGAACTTACAAAAGTATCAGTATTGTTACAATGACTGGAGAATCTCTGAACAAATTCCCAGATTCATAACTCCACCTTAGATTTTCAACAGAAAGGTAAAATATTCTCATCTAAAAACTCATTTTAAATATCTCCAATTAAGCTGACTTCTTGCAAAAATTTTCTGAACAGACATTAGATCCATGGCAATTTAAAGCTTAAATAACAGGATTGCTTTGAGTTACCTTGGGTACCAACTATCTCCATGTGAAGATGGGCAAGTCCACTTGCTGTGGACAGAGCGAGTTTTATCATTCCTTCCACAGTAACTGTGTATCTGTTCAAGTAATCAAAAAGGGATCCATGCTCATGATAATCTGACACCAACCAGAGCTGAGTCCATGTACCATTGTCTGCCAAGTAGAATAACAATATTTCAGATGGGCTATAGAACATTTATGATTTATTAAAAAGTTATCACTTTACTCTCAATCCTGAATCACACAACTGCAGTATGTTGGTACCTTAAATTTGTATATATTTCTTTCATATTTTCTTGTATTTTAGTTTTCTTATACTTTCATGTATGTATCCTTTAGATCCTTAAAGTAAGCCCCTTAATCTTGAGATAAGGCAAGGAAAACTCATCCCATTCAAGAGAGATGGAATCATAGTTCAAAAATGGTGATGCTGAGTCCACACAGATGGTAGCAGGGCTGGGATAATGCTTCGAGGAATGCCTGGTTCAAGTTAGGTGCCTGGTTCAGGTTAGGTGCTCAACGATTGCTTCTGGAAGGGGGGAGGGAAACGAGGGAGGGAAGAAGATGAGAAGTACCTGGAACCTAGTGTGGCTTAGTGGGAATGGAATATTATTGGACAAACTGAAAGGGAGCTTAAATGAGAAATGCAAGCTTTAATGACAGACTGTTCACAAAGAAGCCAGAAAAGATTACAATTCCAAGGTTTCCAGATTAGAAAAATATAAAAATAGTGGTATCACTGACACATGGGGAAGCTGAGACAGGAGCTAAAAATATCACGAGAAAAGGCTAGGACTGAATCCAGTTTTACACAAGGTGATTTTGAACCTCAACAACTAGGAATATGTGTTCTTCCAAAAGTTCATTTGTAAGCCAGTACACCAGTACCTGAATTGGAAATGTATGTTCCCATGAGAATCATGGTAAAGGTTCTGGCTGGGCTTCTAGGCTAGGGTGGTCCACAAAAGCCAATTTAACCTAGGAGTAGCTGGAAAATCATATATTTCACAAAATCATGAAAGCAAAAAAAGTATTACAACAATACTAGGAGGCAGGACAATTCAGTAAAAGATGCACACTTGGAGTCATTCTGACCTGGGTTGGAATCAGGGCCTGGCTGTCCCTGACTACATGACCTCAGACAAGTTTCTTAACCAATGAGCCTTTGTTCCTTCTTTTACACAACAAGAATACCTTACTTTGCGAGACTACTAAGATTTTAAAAGTAGGATAATAGATTTTTAAAAAGCATTTAGTACAATGCATGGCACATAAGAACTTCCCCATTAGTTGTAAAAGAAAAAACTCAGATTGACATAAAATAATTTCTATATTTTGAAGGTTGTTAATTGAAAGAAAGCAATTCTGATTAGAAAAGATGAAGGAATGAAATAGTAATGAAATGTTTTCAGAAGATTTGGAGGAGATTTCTGGGTATTTTCAAAAGGATTTAGATATTCATGATACTAGTTCTTTATCAACTTGTTTCTTCATAAACTTTGTAAACTGATTCTGTTCAAACTTATACCTTTCCTTGATACAGGTACATCACTAGCTTTATCTGCATGCTTATTAACCATACCTGAATTCTGAAAGGCTCACAAATACAAGAAATAAATAGGAACACAGCAAGATGGAAGAATGGGAGGTTTTCTGAGGTAATTGACAAGAGAGGTGGAAGGAAGAAGGACATATTAGAGGCTATGCCCACATAAAGGGTTGTCTAAGGTGGAATTAATTAAATCAGTATGAGAAAGATAAAAGGGGAATAGGGGGTGGGGGGGCCTAGGTTCTAGGCAAAGTCCATTAACCCCTGACAAAGAAGAAAGGAGGTGTAGGGAAGAGCCAGCAGGGTTGCCAGTTCCCATGGTAACCTCCAGATGACATTACCAGCTTGGCTGCTGCTTGAACGAAAGGGAAGAGTTCAGGGCACAGCAGCAGGAACATTTTGTGTCGGTTAGTGTGTTTACAACTTGGAACAAGTCTAAAACATGCTGGGCCTGGGTGAGGGTTGAACCTCAAAATGCAGATTTGAAAGTCACCACTACCTACCATTGAGTTTGAAAGCAAAAATGTGGGTAAGGTCTTTGAGGAGAAATTACTATTTGTAGAATTAGGGCCTTCATATGTATTAAGAAGAGTTTCAGAAAACAAAAACACCTATTAAGAAATAAGAAAGTCCAGAGTCACAGAATGCAAAGGTTGTTTTAAGGGTTGGGGGAGAAGCTAAATGGTGTTGAAGACAGAAAGAAGTGAAAACTAAGGACTTGGTCAGACTATGATCACTGCTTTTGTTTTGTTTTTAAATTAAGTAATACTGAATTGGTAGTATCTATTGATAATCCCTGCTTACATCCATCACCACCCCTAAGTCACAAAAAGCAGATAATCACACTTATACACCTCCTGGTTTGATGCAATAGAAAGAATATGTAGAAAGTATGTAATATTTTCAGGAAACCAATAAAATAATCAGATTCTGTCTCTAATTTTAACTACCAGTTTTCAAATTATACAAGGAGCAAGTTCAGAGATACTATAAGAATTCAATTAGCAAATCTAGAATATGATAAGCCCTACAGGACAAACAATCCAGTTTCCTCAACAAATAAACTGCAAGAAGAAAAAAAAAAAAGACAAAGGGGAACTCTAGTGATTTTAAGGGATTTAAGATAAATATCAACCAAATGCAATGGATCCTAAAGTGAATAACCAATTGTTAAAAAAAAAAGGGGGGGGAGACCACTGCAGAAATGTGAAACTGACGAGATATTTGATGCCATTTTTAAAATTGACAATGGTAGTATGGTTATGTTTCACAAAAAAAGATTCCCCATAATCTAAAGATACAAACTGAGATATTTATGGATGAAAAGATATGCTATCTGGGATTAGCTTCAAATAATTCAGAGGGGGCAGAGTAGGTGGAATCAGAGCTCAAATATGGTTGGCAGTGAGCTGATAACTGTTGAAGCTGGGTGATGGGGGTTCATTATACTATTCTCTACTTTTTTATATACTGGAAATTTTCTATAAATAAAAGTTTAAAAAAACAAGTAATAAATGTTTGTTGTAAATAAATTTGAAAATACAGAGAAGCAAAAAGAAAAATCAAAATCACCCGTGAACACAAACTGAGATTAAACATTGTTAATATTTCAAAGAAACATTGTTGAAGAAAATGGGAAGGGAGAGAAGTAAAAAGATGACTATGGTTATGGCCTTTAAAAAAGATAATGATAGGACTTCCCTGGTGGCGCGGTGGTTGAGAGTCCACCTGCCGATGTAGGGGACACGGGTTCGTGCCCCGGTCTGGGAAGATCCCACATTCCGCGGAGCGGCTGGGCCCGTGAGCCATGGGCGCTGAGCCTGCGCGTCCGGAGCCTGTGCTCCGAAATGGGAGAGGCCACAACAGTGAGAGGCCCGCGTACCGCAAAAAAAAAAAAAAAAAAAAAGATAATGATAGCATTTTCTGGGAAATACATTTGATTCAGGGTGGGTGTGATGAGAGTCGAGTTGTAATACTGGGTTGGCCAAAAAGTTCACTTGGGTTTTTCTGTAACATCTCACGGAAAATCCCAAATGAACTTTTTGGCCAACCCAATACAAGCCTCTGACAAAAGCTATAAAGGTAGCATTGTGGGCACTACTATAATAACTGAAGCCAGGAAAGTAAATGAAGTGCAGTCTGAAGTCACTTTTCACAGTCACCTCTCATGCTGACTATCTACTGACATGGCTTCCTCACTTGCTTCAGCATCTGATCTCCCCTCAGGCCTCAAGCACCTGTGTACCAGAGGCAAGAAAAGGTCCACATGGTTACTAAGGGCAAGGTGGTTTTGGAGAAACCATTTCTCTATTTAAGTGAGTTTACTTAAAAGATTAATCTATTTAGCCCTTAGCAATTTAAACACAGAATACGCTGAGAAGTTATTCTTACTCTCCCTATACATAAGGTCATTAGGAAACATTAGAATACCCTAATGGTCAGGAAGAGATTAAAAGGAAACATATCTGAGCTCTAGCCTATCTCAAAACTCTGGGCAACCAGAGTTTATAAATTTTTTTTCTACGTTATGACTATCCTCAGTAACTAACTTCCCAGAACCAAACTAACAAAAGCACGTAACCTTTTCTTTTTTTCTTTTTTTAAATAGCTCTTTACATTTTATAAAGCAATTAGAGGTTTAGGAACATGTTGTCAAGAGTCAAGAAAATCTTTTAAGAAGTTCCTGTTTCTAAAGGCTTCTAATATATTCTATTTTACTTAATGGGTCTAATTTATATGATAAACATCCATTTCTCATCAAATATGACAATGTTTAATAGTCTTATTTGTGGAAAGGATTAAATATATTTTGTTACACTCAAAGGAGAAGCAAATGTTACTGACCTTTATTGTCTGCCGCTATAAATCCCAAGATGTTTTCATGACGTAACATGACGGTCTGATAAATCTCTGCCTCACGGAACCATGAACGTTCTTCTCTAGAGGAGAATATTTTAACAGCAACTTCTTCTCCTCTCCATTTTCCTCGCCAAACTTCTCCAAAACGACCTTTGCCAATACTTTCTTGTAACACAATAGTTCTCGCAATTGTCCTCTGAACAAGCAATGGTAAACCTAAAGATAAAAATAAATTAGTATTCGACACAATCAATCAATATCGGTACCTGTTTCTAACACCACAATAGGCGTTAAAAGAGTGACTCAGAAAGGTTTAACTCCTTAAAGGAACTTACAATCTCACTGAGGAAATCTGCAAAAACAATAATTCATGATAAAAGGAAAATAATAAATACAATAAAAGAATCCAGAAACTCCTGCCTAGAGAGTCAAGGTAGGCTTTAAAAGATAAGCTGAATTTAGACTGTCCTTTACAGAAGGGATAGGACCAAAGAAGACAAGGACGTAAGGTGTTTAGGTAGGAGGAATATGCAAGCAAAAGTAGAAGAAAGAAATGGATCATACATGTTTAGGGAACCAGCTTAGATAAGCAGAAAAAGGATGTATGTAGTAAAACAGTAGAAGAGAAGAGAAGAGAAGCTGCACCAGCTGCACCAGAATGTGAAGAGTACTGAATGCCCGGCTCAAGATGACCAATGAGAGCTGTGGGTGAAAGAGGAACTAGTAAACATTTCCATTCATGAAATGAATGGAAAGAAATAATTTAAAAATCTTATTTCAGAAAGATGAGTCTGGTAACAGTTTTACAAGTGGAGGAGAAAAGTGTGTAAGCACAAGAAATGTAGAAGTAAATTCTGGTCTTTTTTTTTTTTTTTTTTTTTTGCGGTATGCGGGCCTCTCACTGTTGTGGCCTCTCCCGTTGCGGAGCACAGGCTCCGGACGCGCAGGCCCAGCGGCCATGGCTCACGGGCCCAGCCGCTCCGCTGAATGTGGGATCCTCCCGGACCGGGGCACGAACCCGTGTCCCCTGCATCGGCAGGCAGACTCTCAACCACTGCGCCACCAGGGAAGCCCATCTGGTCTAACTTTTAATAAATCAGTAAAAATTATCACAGAAACCATTTCAAGACAAGCAATTTACCAATTTACGCACCAGGAACTGGCTGCCTAGGCAACAGTAATATCTTAAGGAATGATGCCAAGTAACTTACCTTGGTGATGAGACATTGGCAGTTTTCTCACCAACTGAACTTGCCTTACTATAAAATACATTAATTTTAAATATTACCACACTTATTGCATTTACATAAAAGTATTTACTACCTACAAAATTTAAGTAACACTATATTTGGGATTATTCCAATTCCCCATGGACTAAGAACTGTCAAATTATACTGACACTGACAAAGTATCAGTGTACATCATGTTCTACAGTATTTTATTTATACAGTCTAATACACATAAATTTGTGTCTCTTATAATCTATCTTGAGTTGCCTGCTAGATCAAATTAAACTAATGGAAGTAAATAAAATTATCTGGTCTCTCTGCTTCTCTGGTGTGAAATACTTATAAATCCAAATGTTAAACCTTTGTCTCTTTTCATCTTTAAGTTTCTCAAATAGATCCTTCCTTCCCCTTGCTCTATCCATCCTCCCTACTTCCTGCAAAGTAGTTAGCAGTCTAATTGTAAACAATTGTTTTTATAAGGAGACTGCTGGTTAAAAATAAATCTGTGAAAAATCCTTATTTAAATCAAGGAGCTCTTCTGTATTATGAATAACCAATTCCTAATTATGTTGTTTACAGTAGACATTAACTTACTAAATTTTCTTAAAGCCTTTGAACAGGGCCACACCGTGTACTTAAAGATTTAAAGTATACTTAAGAGTTCATTTCAAGAGGCTGATCTGGAAGTTAGAAACGCAGGGAATAACAGCAAATGGGAAGTCTGAAAATGCCTGACACATTCAGGACTCACGCAGGGTCAAGAAAGCCTAACAGGACAAAGAAAGTCTTTGTCTTCCTCTTCACAACTGGATTCTAGATGCAGAACTAGAATTAAAAATCAAATCTAGATTTATCATATTATCTGTATTTGGTTACCATAACCCACATGAAAATCTGAGCATTTTTTAAAAAGTAATAGTTTTCTTCTAAAGACAAAAATAAACAGGCCTAATTCAGATCTCTATATTCTCTGCTTTACTTCTGTACCTTTTAGAACTGCTTGAGAGAAAACTTCAATAGGGAAACAGGGTCCAAGCACCTTTACATGCAGTGAATAACAGAAATAAGACCTGAAGGACATGCATGCATTAAAGAGATCATAAGTATGAATGAGACATAATACATTGGCCTAAGAGACGCACACTCTCAAAAACTGGCACACAGGGGACTTCCCTGGTGGCGCAGTGGATGGGACTCCACACTCCCAATGCAGGGGGTCCGGGTTCGATCCCTGGTTGGGGAGCTGTATCCGCGTGAGTGCCACAACTGGGGAGCCCATGTGCCGCAACTAAGGAGCTTGCCTACCACAACTAAGACCCAGCACAACCAAATAAATAAATCTGGCACACATTTGCATGTTCCCACATACTTTGCAATCTAATGACAGCTTAAATATGGGCAGATGCACAACCTGTGATTCAAATAAATGCAACAGGGATACGATTAGCTTTAAGTTTAGAGCTAGGTGCCAGAACCCATCTCTCCATTGTCTCCCTGCAATTCCTAAGTTAAAAGTATAGTCTTTGAAAGAGAGAGATAGGGCCTTTCCTCAATTATGGTCACAGTACTGAGTAATAAACATTTGAATTCATAACATAAAATGTTTTATCTTTTCCTCAATAAGTGAAAGAACTAAAAAGGATATTATACACAGACATTTGACTTACTCAGAGGCATGAGTCCCATTCATGAAATGGCATTCAGGCTTTTTAATAAATAGAAGGAAAAGCAATGGAATTTTTGCTGTCATTCAACAGAAGATAGCTTCTGTCTGGATAAATCTGAAAGCCATTAACAAACACAGAATAAACTATGACAGGGAAGGAGGCCTTAAACTAGCTTTTTTGTACAATGCAGCAAATTCATACTGTATATCAGATTTTTTTTCCCAAATATCTTTTCAATGAGAATAACACCTGTCATTTGGATATAACTTTACAGTCTACCAAGTGCTTAAGTGCTTTCACACAAACATCTCGTTTCATTTGAACCTCACAACAATCCAGTAATGTACACTAGGCAGGGTTCATTACTTTCATTTTAAAGATGAAATAACTCAGGCATGAGACATCAGCTAACTGCCCAAAGCCACAAAACTGGCAAACAATGCAGACAAGTTTTTGCAGGGTGTGAAAGGCAGCATGAAAGGAGGGAGAGAAGCTTTCAGACAATAGAGCTGGGTCCCTGACAGATCTAGAAATATAGATAAAATGAAAAAAGAACAATTCCATTCTTTACTACAATTCCATTCTTTACTTCATGTCTGTATCTTAAAAGGTAAATAAATATATTCTTATTCAAAAACAAACTGCCATCCAGACAGCAATTTCTTTTAATCCTTTAGGTAGGCTTGCTCTCCTTGAGGCCTGATACATACCACTGTGCCAAGTGGAATGAGCTGCTTTGACTTCCCTGGGTGTAAGTGTGGCAACAAGAGCAGGACCAAGGGATTAATTCCAAATGATCTAAAGCCACCCTAATTTTCTGTGACTTTGGCCCTTGCTTATCATATTTTTTTGGTCCAGGTTAGCTTCTAGAATGAGCCAGATATTCTTTGGGAACCCTTTGAACTAAGAATCAAAGGGGAACCCTAAAATAATCTCTCTCTGCTCCTCCACCACTCCTGCCCAGAGACTGTCACATCTTCAGTACTAAGGCTGCTCCATCTCAATCCAGCCAGTCACTGCCTCCCTCCTCACAACAGTCACAGGATCCCTAAAGGCTGCCTTAAGAGACCCGGGCTCCACCGTAAGCCTGTATGTATCCTAGCAGTCATGGGCAGGACTCACTTACTGAATATGTACGGCCAAATTCTGCAGAAGAAAACTTTATGTCATGAAATCAGTTTCTTCATATTTAAATGAATAAACATACATACATATACATGAATATACCTTCATTCCCTTAAAGACATTTGTCATTATGTGAACTTTCTGTATCATCAGATGTGATTTTGTGCTTCAGAGTCATATTCCTCCCCCAGTCACAATTTCTGCTTTGAAGTTCCTTCAGGGACTTCCCTGGTGGCGCAGTGGTTAAGAATCTGCCTGCCAATGCAGGGGACAAGGGTTCGAGCCCTGGTCCAGGAAGATCCCACATGCCATGGAGCAACTAAGCCCGTGCTCCACAACTACTGAGCCCGCGTGCCACAACTACTGAAGCCCACGCACCTAGAACCCGTGCTCCGCAACAAGAGAAGCCACCGCAATGAAGAGTAGCCCCCGCTCGCCACAGCTAGAGAAAGCCTGTGTGCAGCAACAAAGACCCAATGCAGCCAAAAAATAAAATTAATTAATTAATTAATTTAAAAAACCAATAAAGTTCCTTTAATCACTTGATTATAAAATTCATGAAATTTTCATTATACATATATTTAAAATCTTTTTATCCATGAATCTCGCCCTTATTTGAAGTTAATTTATACTTTTTAAAGGACAGTACATCTCATTTAAAAGTCCTAACAAACCACTTTAAGTATTATTATCAACAGTATCTGTCCCATATTTCTGATGAGGAAACAGAAGCCCAAGGAGAAAACATGGTTTAACCAAGATCAGACAGCCAATCAATGGCAAAGCTTGCACTGGAATCTAGATCTCTTAATTCCTGGCTAGGAATTAAGTGTCAAATTACAATACTGTAGAGGATAGGAGTCTTCTTCTCTTAGTATCCTTCCAAAGCACATGAAAGAAAAAGTAAAAAATAAATCCCTTTTTGATTTAAATATGAAGCACTGATTGCTATGCCAAAAGTTGTTTCAGGTAATTAGATAATCTATTTCTAATCCCATAATCTATTTCTGATCCCACAAAAATCAAAGAGAACTGAGAAAAGCAAATATCAGAAGGGCCATGGATCCATAAAGCTATATTAAATAACAAGGTGGTCAGACTTTTTTCTAAAGTGAGAAAATGTCTAAAAATTCATTAGTTTAATAAAAAACTAGGCCTGAGCCAGAGACAGCAATTTAATGTTGAAAAAGCAAATAACCTTCACAATTCCAAACATACTCTCTTGTCATGCCTGCTTTCCATACAAAAATAAAGCTGCTAAACAGTCCTGAAGAGAATGGGTAAACTGCAGATTATTTGAACATCTGTGAACTTCGGCCTCAGCTGCAGAGGAATAACTGTCCTTATTCTCAGAGTCATGAGAAGGTGAGAATGTTTTGAAAGTTACACAAATGTGAAGGTGACTTACTTTTACTGCTCAAGTAAGTCAGTCAGTTCTATTTGTCCTTACTAAACTAGCCGTGGTCAGATACAGACCTAGCTTAAAGACCTTTATTAGGTTCAAAGCTGGAGTAGTATTCATACTATCCCAAGTTTTAACATACTAAGCCAACTGGCTTAGCCAACTAATAAATAACACAGTTAATTTTTAAAAGACATCTTAGGAAAAAGAAAAAAACAAATACTTTACCTGATCCAGAACCCGATGTTGTCATATCATAAATTAAATCTTTTAACGTAGTACCCTCTGAAATAAAGGGGCGATCTAATGAAGGATCCTCTTCATTTGGCACTCGATGGTGAATGACAGTGCGGTTATGACAGATATAGACCATCAACATGAGTGAGATGCAAACGAAGCATACTGGTCCAGCAATGACAGCTGCCAGTTCGACAGGACCAAGGCCAGATGATGGCTTTCCTGGAAAAGGGCCTCAAGTGAAATAAACATCAACAACAATAACACTGTAGGCGGCATTCACAATTTCCTAAATCCTCCACATTTCCTGCAGTTGGCCACTACCACCATTAGTCAGAGCCTCATCACAGTAGCTCATAGAGCTCAAACCCGTAACAAGTGAAGCACTTAATCTTCTCCCATTGGCTCTCCTTTTATGATCACCAGCTCTGTCAACATCCACTTAGTCTTCCTGAAGTCTTGAGCCATCCCCTAAATAACAAGGCCAGCTACCACAAACACTGTAGGACCACCCCCCACCCCACTTAGCCCTCTCAGATCGCTAATAGAAGAACCAATAATCTGGAACAACTCCCATTAAATATTTCTTAAGTCATTGTCTTCTTTTTCTTTTTTTAAAAAAAGTAGTTTGGCTTATCTTCTTATTCCAAGGCTAGTATATGCTCATAGCATGAAAAAAAAATTAAAAAGTATAAATACAGATGAGCAAAATTAAAAAAAAAAATTAACTACAGCCTCACCATCCCCCCCAAACTCACCTGTGCATATATCTCCACCAATTTTTTTCATGCAAAAATATATCCTTTTTTAATAGTTTGCATGTGTATACTTTCTAGTTTATTTTAATCATTTAGACTTTTAAAGATCTTTTTTAAATAATCCCTTTTAACAATTAACAATTTGCATTGTTTCAGAAACACATTAATTACAACTATTTTGGCATTCATTCTGACACGTGCTGGTTCATGGCTCACCACCCTTTCTTTCACATCACATCTTTATCATTCTTGAGATCTTTATTTCCATTGATTTCATATGATAAAGAATCCTAATTCTAGTAATTCCTTTCAGAAAGAGTATATGGATCCTTATACACTGAATACTTAATTATCTAAAGCTGCTTGTTGCCTTTATATATGAAAAATCTTGGCTCATCCAAAGAATTTTGGGTAACTAGCAATATATGATATTCCATTGCCTTCTGGTATTTAAAAAAAGCAAAAAAATCTGAACTTATTTTTCCTTTTATAGGTAACCAGTGTTCAGTTGTGCTGAATGTGTGCATAATTTTTCTTTATTCTTGAAAACTGGTAGTTTTTTCATTATATATATTTGGTTACGTATTTTTTCATTAATTTTACATAGTATTTCTTCTCTCTTCTGTCCTTTTGCCTTTTTCTGGTTTTATGCTAAGCATATTGGATCACCTAGATCTGTCCTCTATGTCTCTTAATTTGCTCACCAACTGTCTTTTTCTCTGAATTGTAACACAATTTCTCAAGTTTGTCTTGCTTTAAGCTTGTCTCACACTTGACAATAAAGTTACAACATCCAGTCTGCTGTTTACTTTCAATACTGCATTTTTAAAAATAATTCATCAATTGAGCTTTTCATCTGAAAGCAATCTTAACAACTGTGAAATGTTCTCATTTCATTGTGAACAACTGAAAACAGACCTTGGACTGTCTGAAAGTTCTTCCCTAACATGTTGTAAGTTTCATAGGATGACATCTACTCTCATTTATCCAGTTCAGTTCAGTTCTTTTGAACCATGGAATCTTTCCATTTGGTAAATTTTTTTGCTGTTTGATTATCAGGGACCTGGGAGTGAGGTATTTGTATATTTTAGCATTAAAAATAAAGTGAGCTCTTCATAAGGTTTTGTGAGTCTCCATTCTGATATTTCAAGCCATTTCAAACAATGGAAATGGGAAATTCTGGAATTATCATTCTCCTTGTCATATTAGAATTGCAGATGCCTATATAAAAGTCAGAAAAATTACAGTCTGACAGAGCTTTGCCACAGGGACCTTCTCTATCATGCTGAAGATTTGGTTTTACTTTGCTGTTAACACTCGAACTAGGTGGAGGACTGCCTTCCTTCTACAACTGGCAGGACTGGCCCTTTTCCTCTGAGCTACTGCAGTGCTTCCTACTTTAATTAGCATGATGCCTAGACCAACTCTGAGTGGAAAGTGAGCACTGAAAGCAGGTGCTTCCTAAAGGAGAATTGAGAGTTTGCCCCTGTAGCCTAGCCTCACACCCAGCCCCTCAGCTTAAGGTATTGGTGGGATTCTGCAAGAGGGTCTTTCACCTACTTCTTTTCCTATGGTTAGTCAGTTCTTCACTAGTCTGTTATAATCTGCACTATAAACTGCAGAGTTCCTCACAACTATAGGCATGTGGGTGGCATTTCTTCCATTAATTCTCTTAGCATTAATATAGGTTTTCCTCTTTTTGTATTCCTTTGATTATTATAGTAGGTATTTTTGATTTGGGGAAAGTGCCAGAAGAGTTAAACAGATGAGCTCAGACTGGCATCTTAAATCAGAGCCTAAAAATTAATCTAATCCTAAGCATTTATGAAGCTTTCAAATTCCTGGCTCTTCCAGGACATTTTAAAATGTAAACTATGGTGAAGGACCAAATACCTAGAAATTGTATATAATAATTTATACATAAAGATCATAAGGCAAGGTGATATTACAAAATGAAGGCACCTGGACTGTTTAGTGCTGCTCTCAATTCCCGCCCATTACTGACTGCTTTAAAAGGCTGGAGCATTATACAAGGAAAAGATTTCACTCTGAGGACAAAGTAGGGATACTCTGAGGACATATTGCTATGGTGGGCTTTATCAGGATTCTCTAAAGGAGGCTACCCTTTTAGGCACAACAGACCTCAGAGAAAGTATCTTGGAACCACCTTCTCAAACAACACACATGCAGGAGTCAGGATCTTGGCTACCCTTATAACTCTACTACTTTGGACAAGTTACTTCTTGCCTCTATAATGAATAAACTGGGATAGACAATTTCTAAGATCCCTTCCAGCTCTAAAATCATAGTCTAAGAGCTTTTCTTGTAGTATCAAGAAAAAACTTATACAACAACTTACCAACAGTTGGGAGTTCTATTTTATTGCAATGGTCCTGATTGCAGCAATATGTTGTAGTAACAGACCCAGTTTTTGAAGATGGTGCACATACAAATGGCCTGTCTCGTGGAATTAGGTCGATTTCAGCTATACACATGCTATTATGTATAACTTTGTCTGTAGTCTCTGTGACAGAGACAAAGCAGAGCCCATCTGTGACACAAGTAAAATTGTCTTTTGTACAAAGATGGCAGAAACACTGTAATGCTGGGGGGAAAAGAAAAGATCCTATCAGAAAAAATTCTCAAGGTTAACAATTTTAAATTATCCCAAATTCTCTGTACTAATACATTCCTGATTCTATTATAATTATACAATTTCTTTGCTCTGTTCAAAAAACCAAACTCTTTCTTAACCTGAGGAGTTCCAAATTCTGTTCAGAAGCACACATACGTAGGAGCCAAACATGCTGAAATTTGGACCCAGGCTTTTTCCTAAAACTTTTGGCTTCCAAGTATAGAAAAACTGTTATGTGCAATTACATCAATGTAAGGCAAGCATTTGCCCTCCCATTTGAAACAAAGTACACTGAAATTTATAAAGGTTATACTTATTCTTATTGGTCCAAAACTAGGCATTCATATATTCCCCGGACTGGGGAGCAATGTGAAAATACCACCACCTCCTCACTGTAGGTTGGAAATGTCAGGGTAAGTTTATGGTAATGGAGTAATGGAAACAGATTTGTATTGAGCCAGACATTCCTTTCTCCTTTGCAAACCCCCAAAGGACACGTATCTTCTAACTAGGATTAGGGTACTTTCTCATAAACAAGGTAACAATACATATGTGCTCCAATCACACAGGCAACTGGCTACAGAAATGACTGGAGAAACACTAGCTCCATGCCCACTTTCATCTATTTGATCTTTATACTCAACCTAAGGGAAGTCTTCTAATTATCACCAACAGCTTCCCACACATACACACAACCTTTCACTAAGCTCTCCAACAAGATTAAGTGTTCCCCAAGCATACACTGCTTACCAGAACTGTTATTTTTTTCCTCTCCCTCATGATCCATCCACATCTAGAACTAGGCCTGGTACACAGCAACATTCAAAAAGTGCTGAATGAGTGACAGATCATTAGGACAGATCATTCAAGGACTAGTGTCCTTGAGTCCAATCAAACTTTACAATTACATGTTGGTAAGGGAAAAGGAAGAGTCCAGGTTTGCAGAATGGCCATCTGTGATGAGAGGTCTATTGTAACTAGAAAAAGAGTGGCTAGGCGGGCAGGCCGGAAGAAAGCTAGCTAACTCTGAACAGCTAACGTGGTGTGCAGGAAAGGGTTCACTCAGCAGGCCCAAGTTGCTCAAACCTTGCACATCCCAAGAAAGGCCTGTCTTCAGGACTGGCCCTTGGCCAGTTCCTGGGAGATGAGCTCTGACACCTTGAAATATTCTCCCTGATAAGAATGCTGCAAACCCTTTGTGACTGAGCCCCAATAAAAACCCTAGACACCAAGGCTCTGGTGAGCTTCCCTGGTTGGCAACACTTCACATGTGCTGTCATACATCATTGCTAAGCTATGGAGTGCACCTGTGCTACTGCACTGGGCGAGGACATCTGGAAGCTTGTACTGGGTTTCTCCTGGACTTTGCCCCATGAACCTTCCCTTTTCCTTTAGATGATTTTAATATGTATCTTTCCATTGTAATAAATAAAAACCACAAGTATAACAGCTTTTCTGGGTCCTATGAGTTCTTCTAGGAAATCATCAAGCTGGAGGATGGTCTTGAGGACCCCTAACTCACTTGCTAAACCCAAACTCAAGGAACATCAGCATTACCTCAAGCAGCTGCTTCCTGGTTGCTAGCTTAATTAGCATGCTTGTCTATTATCTTTACAGACCAGCAAAGTTTTACCTTAATCATTATAAAAATTCTTTTCTTTCTCCATAGATAATTCAGTTCTTTGAACTAAATCCTCCCAAGCATGAAAAGAATTCAAGAAAAGTATAAGAATAAGATACAGTTATAATCTAACATTTAAAAGATTGTTAAAAGAGACAGTAGTTTATTCATGGTGAGGTTTGGCAGTGATTGTAGGTTCCCTGGGGATAACTTCCTAAGGAGGGATTCTGAACCAGGAATCCATGGACTGGCTTCAGGGATACAAGGATCCCATGAAACTGTAGGCCAAATGTTGTATGTATTTACCTTTTCAAGGAGAAGGTTTATAGCTTTCAACAGAACCACAGAGTGGTCTATCACCCACAAAAAATTAAAACCAGCACAGGAGATTGTCATTATTCTCTCCCGAATCCTCTTTACTCATGATTAGTCATTCAACCAATATTTTCTAAGCATTAGCTTTAACAGCTGCTCTACCAAAAGCTTAGTATACAAAGATTTATAACTCATGGTCATAGCCCTTGAGGAATTCCAACAACTAGTGGAGAACATTACAATACACTGTGGTAATTGCTATATATAAAAGTACTACCATGAATACCTCTCCCTGTTTTACGATCTTCATGGCTCCCTTAGAGTATATGAAATAAGAGATAAACAGTGGGTCTAACAATTAAAACTTCTACTTTGGGGTTCCAACTTACTGCTCACATTACAAATGCTATCCTGGGCCATACACATCTCATCATTATAATAATCATGTCTTTCATGACCTCGGTCTTTACACATACTATCTCTCTGCCTACTTGAAACCCACCCTCTCATCTTTTTTTTTTTTTTTTTTTTTTTTTTTTTTGCGGTATGTGGGCCTCTCACTGTTGTGGCCTCTCCCGTTGCGGAGCACAGGCTCCGGACGCGCAGGCTCAGTGGCCATGGCTCACGGGCCTAGCCACTCCACAGCATGTGGGGTCTTCCCGGATCGGGGCATGAACCTGTGTCCCCTGCATCGGCAGGCGGACTCTCAACCACTGCGCCACCAGGAAGCCCCCTCACCCTCTCATCTTTTAAGACCCTATTCAAACAAGATCTTTTCCTTGATGTGATCTAAACCTCTCCCCTACCCATAAGACAACTGAGTGACTCCTTTCCATTTTTTCCCATAGCCCTCTTTGCATACCTTTAGGTTAGCACAAATCAATCTATTTACACTTCGCCGTTAAAGTGTCTCTCATTACATTAAGAAGGGCCAAGTTTTTAAAATTTGTTTTATTTTCCCATCTTTGAATCCTGTACTCCTAGACAGTGATCAGCAAATTATTTGCAAGGGAGACCTTCAAGATGGCAGAGGAGTAAGACATGGAGATTGCCTTCCTCCCCACAAATTCATCAGAAATACATCTATATGTGGAACAACTCCTATAGAACACCCACTGAATGCTGGCAGAAGACCTCAGACTTCCCAAAAGGCAAGAAACTCCACACGTACCTGGGTAGGGCAAAAGAAAAAAGAAAAAACAGAGACGAAAGAATAGGGAAAGGACCTGCACCTCTGGGAGGGAGCTGTGAAGGAGGAAACGTTTCCACACACTAGGAAGCCCCTTCACTGGCTAAGATGGGGTATGGTGGGAGGGAAGCTGCGGAGCCATGGAGGAGAGCGCAGCAACAGGGGCACGGAGGGCAAAACGGAGAGATTCCCACACAGAGGATCGGTGACAACCAGCACTCACCAGCCTGAGAGGCTTGTCTGCTGCTCACCCGCCAGCCAGGATGGGTGGAGGCTGGGAGCTGAGGCTCGGGCTTCAGAGGTCAGATCCCAGGGAGAGGACTGGGGTTGGCTGCGTGAACACAGCCTGAAGGGGGCTACTGCGCCACAGCTAGCCATGGGGGGAGTCCGGGAAAAAGTCTGGAACTGCCTAAGAGGCAAGAGACCACTGTTTCAGGGTGCGCGAGGAGAGGGGATTCAGAGCACCACTTAAACAAGCTCCAGAGATGGGTGCGAGCTGCGGCTATCAGCATGGACACCAGAGACAGACATGAAATGCTAAGGCTGCTGCTACAGCCACCAAAAACCCTGTGTGCAAGCACAGGTCACTAACCACACCTCCCCTCCCAAGACCCTGTCATCCTGCCACTGCCAGGGTCCCGTGATCCAGGGACAACTTCCTTGGGAGAATACATGGCGCACTTCAGCCTGTTGCAACGTCACGCTGGCCTCTACCGCAGCAGGCTCACCCTGCATTCCGTACCCCTCCCTCCCCCTGGCCTGAGCCAGAGCCCCCTAATCAGCTGCTCCTTTAACCCCGTCCTGTCTGAGCGAAGAACAGACGCCCTCAGGTGACCTACACGCAGAGGCAGGGCCAAATCCAAAGCTGAACCCCAAGAGCTGTGGGAACAAAGAAAAGAAAGGGAAATTTCTCCCAGCAGCCTCAGGAGCAGAGGATTAAATCTCCACAATCAACTTGATGTACCCTGCATCTGTGGAATACCTGAATAGACAATGAGTTATCCCAAAATTGAGGCGGTGGACTTTGAAAGCAATGATATATACATTTTTTTCCTTTTTCTCTTTTTGTGAGTATGTGTGTATAAGGTTCTTTGTGTGATTTTGTCTGTATAGCTTTGCTTTTACCATTTGTCCTAGGGTTCAGTCTGTCCGTTTTTCCTTTTTTGTTTTGTTGTGTTTTAAGTATAGTTTTTAGTGCTTGTTATCATTGGTGGATTTGTTTTTTGGTTTGGTTACTCTCTTCTTTTTTAAAAATTACTCTTTAATTTTTTTATTTTTAATAATTATTTTTTATTTTAATAACTGTATTTTATTTTATTGTTTTCTTTCTTTCTTTCTCCCTTTTCATCTGAGCTGCGTGGCTGACAGGGTATTCGTGCTCCGGCTGGGTGTCAGGCCTGTGCCTCTGAGGTGGGAAAGCTGAGTTCAGGACATAGGTCCACAAGAGACCTCCCGGCTCCATGTAACATCAAACGATGAAAGCTCTCCCAGAGGTCTCCATCTTAATGCTAAGACCCAGCTCCACTCAACGACCAGCAAGCTACAGTGCTGGACACCCCATGCCAAACTACTAGCAAGACAGGAACACAACCCTACCCATTAGCAGAGAGGCTGCCTAAAAAGTAAGTTAAGCAAAATGAGAAGACAGAGAAACAAACAGCAGATGAAGAAGCAAGGTAAAAACCCACCGGACGTTAACAAATGAAGAGGAAATAGGCAGTCTACCTGAAAAAGAATTCAGAATAATGATAGTAAAAATCCAAAATCTTGGAAATAGAATGGAGAAAATACAAGAAACGTTTAACAAGGACCTAGAAGAACTAAAGAGCAAACAAACAGTGACGAACAACACAATAAATGAAACGTAAAATTCTCTAGACGGGATCAATAGCAGAATAACTGACGTAGAAGAACAGATAAGTGACCTGGAAGATAAAATAGTGGAAATAACTACTGCAGAGCAGAATAAAGAAAAAAGAATGAAAAGAATTGAGGACAGTCTCAGACACCTCTGGGACAACATTAAAGGCACCAACATTTGAATTATAGGGGTCCCAGAAGACGAAGAGAAAAAAGGGACTGAGAAAATATTTGAAGAGATTATAGTTGAAAACGTCCCTAATATGGGAAAGGAAATAGTTAATCAAGTCCAGGAAACGCAGAGAGTCCCATACAGGGTAAATACAAGGAGAAACATGCCAAGACACATATTCAAACAATCAAAAATTAAATACAAATAAAAAATATTAAAAGCAGCAAGGGAAAAACAACAAATAACATACAAGGGAATACCCATAAGGTTAACAGCTGATCTTTCAGCAGGAACTATGCAAGCCACAAGGGAGTGGCAGGACATATTTAAAGTGATGAAAGGGAAAAACCTACAACCAACATTACCAGCAAGGATCTCATTCGGATTCAACTGACAAATTAAAACCTTTACAGACAAGCAAAAGCTAAGAGAATTAAGCACCACAAAACCAGCTATACAACAAATGCTAAAGAAACTTCTGTAGGCAGGAAACACAGGAAAAGGAAAAGACCTACTAACAAACCCAAAACAATTAAGAAAATGGTAATAGCAACATACCACAGCCATAAAAGGGGAAATCGACAGTAACACAATCATAGTAGGGGACTTTAACACCCCACTTTCACCAATGGACAGATCATCCAAAATGAAAATAAATAAGGAAACACAAGCTTTAAATGATACATTAAACAAGATGGACTTAATTGATATTTATAGGACATTGCAGCCAAAAACAACAGAATACACTTTCTTCTCAAGTGCTCATGGAACATTCTCCAGGATAGATCATATCTTGGGTCACAAGTCAAGCCTCAGTAAATTTAAGAAAATTGAAGTCGTATCAGGTATCTTTTCCGACCACAACCCTATGAGACTAGATATTGATTACAGGAAAAAAATCTGTAAAAAATACAAACACATGAAGGCTAAACTATACACTACTAAATAACCAAGAGATCACGGAAGAAATCAAAGAGGAAATCAAAAAATACCTAGAAACAAATGACAATGAAAACGCGACAACCCAAAACTTAAGGGATGCAGCAAAAGCAGTTCTAAGAGGGAAGTTTAGAGCAATACATCCCTACCTCAAGAAACAAGAAACATCTCAAATAAACAACCTAACCTTACATCTAAAGCAATGAGAGAAAAAGGAACAAAAAACCCCCCAAAGTTGGCAGAAGGAAAGAAATAAAGATCAGATGAGAAATAAATGAAAAAGAAATGAAGGAAACTAGAGCAAAGCTCAACAAAACAAAAAGCTGGTTCTTTGAGACGATAAACAAAATTGATAAACCATTAGCCAGACTCATCAAGAAAAAAAGGGAGAAGACTCAAATCAATAGAATTAGAAATGAAAAAAGAGAAGTAACAACTGACACTGCAGAAATACAAA
>NC_041222.1:24949365-24950043 GCF_002837175.3 Physeter macrocephalus
TCACAAACAAAGAAAACTACAGGCCAATATCACTGATGAACATAGATGCAAAAATCCTCAACAAAATACTAGCAAACAGAATCCAACAGCACATTAAAAGGATCATACACCATGATCAAGTGGGGTTTTTCCCAGGAACGGAAGGATTCTTCAGTATACACAAATCCATCAATGTGATACACCATATTAACAAACTGAAGGATAAAAACCATATGATCATCTCAATAGATGCAGAAAAAGCTTTTGACAAAATTCAACACCCATTTATGATAAAAACACTACAGAAAGTAGGCGTAGAGGGAACTTACCCCAACATAATAAAGGCCATATATGACAAACCCACAGCCAACATGGTTCTCAACGGTGAAAAACTGAAACCATTTCCACTAAGATCAGGAACAAGACAAGGTTGTCCACTCTCACCACTATTATTCAACATAGTTTTGGAAGTTTTAGCCACAGCAATCAGAGAAGAAAAAGAAATAAAAGAAATCCAAATCGAAAAGAAGAAATAAAGCTGTCACTGTTTATAGATGACATGATACTATACATAGAGAATCCTAAAGGAGAAATTAAAGATGATAACAAACAGATGGAGAGATATACCATGTTCTTGGCTTGGAAGAGTCAACGTTGTGAAAATGACTATACTACCCAAAGAAATCTACAGATTCAGTG
>NC_041222.1:24950344-24952745 GCF_002837175.3 Physeter macrocephalus
CTCTTCAATAAGTGGTGCTGGAAAAACTGGACAGCTACATGTAAAAGAATGAAATTAGAACACTCCCTAACACCACACACAAAAATAAACTCAAAATGGATTAAAAACCTAAATGTAAGGCCAGACACTATAAAACTCTTAGAGGAAAACACAGGCAGAACACTCTATGACATAAATCACAGCAAGATCCTTTTTGACCCACCTCCTAGAGAAATGGAATAGAAACAAAAATAAACAAATGGGACCTAATGAAACTTAAAAGCTTTTGCACAGCTAAGGAAACCATAAACAAGACAAAAAGACAACCCTCAGAATGGGAGAAAATATTTGCAAATGAAGCAACTGACAAAGGATTAGTCTTAAAAATTTACAAGCAGCCCATGCAACTCCCTATCAAAAAAACAAACAACCCAATCCAAAAATGGGCAGAAGACCTAAATAGACACTTCTCCAAAGAAGATATACAGATAGCCAACAAACACATGAAAGGATGCTATTTACACCTCATACATATTTTTAATGTTTTTCATATCTCTAAATATCCAATAAAACCAATAAACAAAGAGGCAACATCACAAATAAAAGATTCTGGATGGATATAGAATGTTTTGTATTACTGTTCTGATGCTAGGTTGTGCTGTCAGATTGACAAGAGCTATCTTTGATTGGGGGACCAGTCTGATTAGAAACAGTGCAAAAAGGAAAATTGATACAGCCATGGTGGAGAACAGTATGGAGGTTCCTTAAAAAACTAAAAATAGAACTACCATACGACCCAGCAATCCCACTACTGGGCATATACCCTGAGAAAACCATAATTCAAAAAGAGTCATGTACCACAATGTTCATTGCAGCTCTATTTGCAATAGCCAGGACATGGAAAAACCTGTGTCCATCGACAGATGAATGGTTAAAGAAAATGTGGCACTGGCTTCCCTGGTGGCGCAGTGGTTGAGAGTCTGCCTGCTGATGCAGGGCACATGGGTTCATGCCCCGGACCGGGAAGATCCCACATGCCGCAGAGCAGCTGGCGGGGCTGAACACAGGAGGAAGGGCAAGCAAAAAATGGGCAAAGAGCAAGGTTGGCAGGACAGTCCAACTGGAGAATGAAATACATTCACTTTCAAAACAAGTTTAAACAAGTTTAAAGAAACACACCTGAGAGCCAGATTTGGCCCTTGGGCTGCAATCTGTGACTATTAACAGAGTAGCTAAGGGAAGTCACTGGAGGCTATCTAATTTCTAGTCAAATGGAGAGACATTTGCAGAAGTTTAACCTTCACTGCAGCACTATTTACTGTAGCCAGGACATGGAAACAACCTAAATGTCCATCGACAGATGAATGGATAAAGAAGGTGTGGTACACATATACAATGGAATATTACTCAGCCATAAAAAGGAACAACACTGGGTCATTTGTAGAGACGTGGATGGACCTAGAGAGTGTCATACGGAGTGAAGTAAGTGAGAAAGAGAAAAACAAATACCGTATGCTAACACATATATATGGAATCTTAAAAAAAAAAATGGATATGAAGAACCTAGGGGCAGGACAGGAATAAAGACGCAGATGTAGAGAATGGCCTTGAGGACACAGGGAGTGGGAAGTGTAAGCTGGGACGAAGTGAGAGAGTGGCATGGACATATATACACTTTTATCTATGTAAATAGATAGCTATTGGGAAGCAGCCGCATAGCACAGGGAGATCAGCTCGGTGCTTTGTGGCCACCTAGACGGGTGGGATAGGGAGGGTGGGAGGGAGACCCAAGAGGGTGGGGATATGGGGATATATGTATATGTATAGCTGATTCACTTTGTTATACAGCAGAAAGTAACACACCATTGTAAAAGAATTATACTCCAATAAAGATGTTAAAAAAATAAATAAAATTTTAAAAATTTATTTAAAAGAGAGAAAAATATTTGCCAGGGACTTCCCTGATAGTCCAGTGGTTAAGACTGGGTGCCTCCACTGCAGTGGGGATGCAAGTTCGATCCCTGGTCAGGGAACTATGCTCCCACATGCTGCGCCGCACGGCCAAAAAAAAAAAGAAAATTTTTTTTTTTGCCAAAGCAGTGTTTCCCAAACAGGAGGTCACAAATATGTTGGGAGTAGAAGGGCAGTCTAAAATTGTGTACAAAAAAAATTTTTTTAATTTATTTATTTTATTATTTTTGGCTACGTTGGGTCTTCATTGCTGTGGGCTCTCTCTAGTTGTGGTGAGCGGAGGGGCTACTCTTCATTGCGGTGTGCAGGCTTCTCATTGCAGTGGCTTCTCCTGTTCTGGAGCATGGGCTCTACAGCGCAGGCTCAGTAGTTGTGGCACGCGGACTCAGAAGTTGTGGCGCACGGGCTTAGTTGCTCCGCGGCATGTGGGATCTTCCCGGACCAGGGCTTG
>NC_041222.1:24952879-24965198 GCF_002837175.3 Physeter macrocephalus
GCGGGCCTCTCACTGTTGTGGCCTCTTCCGTTGCGGAGCACAGGCTCCAGACGTGCAGGCTCAGCGGCCATGGCTCACGGGCCCAGCCACTCCACGGCATGTGGGATCTTCCTGGACTGGGGCACAAACCCGTGTCCCCTGCATCGGCAGGTGGACTCTCAACCACTGCGCCACCAGGGAAGCCCCAAAATTTTAAAAAATATTTTTATTTAAAAGATAATCTAAGATGAATGATAAACATTCTGGATCATGAGTAACTGCTATCTAAACAAGTACTGTCAGTAGGCTTTCACTGCTGCTTCTTCAGCTAGGTTAAGATCTCCTTCAAATGTCCTCATGGCACACTCTACGAGCAAGGGTTTCATAGTAACTGTAATTGAAAGAGTGTAAAGTACAGGCAACTTGAATCATCAAAGCATATGGTGATATAGGCATGATATATTTATGGTATTTTCAAAAGCCAATACCAAATACACATTACAAGTATTACATGGGTCCCACCTCTGTAGTACAATCTGCCGAAGTTCATTAGCAGTAAATGTGGTTCTAAGTATGCAGTGACATTTTTCCATTCTCACTTCCAGCATTAATTGTGTTAGAGAGCCATTTAACAAAGATTTCAATAATGTCATAATGTTAACCTCATCAGCAAGTGAACATAACAGTTGACATCTCATTAAAATTGGTATTTGAGGAATGTGTGCGGGCAAGTGTTTGGTTAGGTATGAGGTCTGATAAACCTGAACTTACAAAAGCCTTGAAGAAATTAATACCACCTTGCACAACATTACATCTGAGAATCAGCACTTGCAGCTTTCAGTATCACTGAAGTTAAAATATAGAAACAAATTTAAAATGGAATCAGACCCAAGGCTATTTTTTTCTACTGTGAAACCTAAATATCATCCGTCACTGAATAACTGTATTAATTTGAATTTTTTGGCTTTGTATAACTGTCTTTAATTTGCAGACTTGGTTTATAGTTGTCAATGAGCCAAGAACAAAGATTTTATATCTACTTTCATGTCTATACAACTACTATGAAAAATACTTTGCATTTTTCTTTTAAAAGGGGTCATTACATTATGGCAAGTTTGAGAAAGTCAGTGCTAAAAAAGGGCTTCTTTTAACAAGAGTCTTTCAATAAGAAGAACAGATCTCTAGATAAATAAAAACATCATATAACACAATGCTTAACCAGGTTTATTTAACGGGTTTATTTCTTGAGGGAATTAAAAAATTCTATTGCAGTACTCTAAATCAGTCTTAATTAAATATAAAGTTGCTGTTAAATGTGTATGATATAGTAATATAGTTTAGGGAAAAAATAAAACAGAAATTTTAAAATTCCCATGAATTCAGGAGCTTTAATTCCCATTATTTAAAAATCCAAATTTATTTCATTAATAGATCTGACCCCTAGCTACCTCCCTTTTATTAAACTAGGTTATTGTTTTTTGTTTTTTTAATTTTTAAATCCAGGTACAGGGCAAAATTTCTATCTATAAAAAAAAGTATACAAGATGTCTTATTCCCACCCCAGAGCCCAAGTTTCCCCTCCTCCACAGCACCCTTTTAACACCAGCCCATCAACTGGGCTCTTTCATTTCATTCTGCAGTTTTTCATTGAGCATCTCTATATGCCAGGTGCTATGCAGGCTGTGGGGTGTAAGGAGTTCACTAGGGTGAATGAGTAAGGCATTAAACAGATCATTCAAATCCAGAGTCCTGAGCAGGCTGATCAAAGTGCTTCAAATATGCTGAGGTATAAGAAAAATCAAGAAAAGCTTTGCAGGATATTCAGGTCAGAACTGGAGAATATGTCAATTTGCCAGATAGATGAAGGTAGGGAAGCTGTTTTGACAGGGTTTTCTTCCTCAGCGGCATCCTCGTGACTAGTATCTCAAATGTTAATAAGATCATCAAATTTAAATAACTATTCAATATGCTACCCACAATGGTTTCATTTCATCAGCAAAATGAATATAATACCTTCCTGACCTATTTCATCATCTCATTGAGATTATCAAATGAGATACATTAACATATTCTGAAACTAATATAAATTATGTGAACATACAGAATTATCACATATAATACATAGCATTGTTCCAAACATGATTTTTATCTGTAGGCCACCAAAGAAACACCTATTGCCAAATGTAGTGCCTAAATTCCGCTGTGGAATCCTGGACTGACAGAACCACACAAAAACTTGAAAATTATCTAGTTCTAATGCAGTTCTACCATTTTATTAATGAAGAAACCAAAACTTAGGAGTACAAAATGACTTATAACAATATTCTGCCCAGCCTAAGGTGGATGTGAGTAAATTATCATCATGAACCTGAATAAGTATATGTGGTTCTTTTCTATACTGGTATCCATAAGTGAAGTAACTCAAACTTTTCAATGGTACAGTTTCCTGTTGACTTTTCTGCTTGATTGCAAAGGTAAGAACCAAACTGCCTGTTTAGTGCCTTTCTCCTACCTTGGCCACCTTTTGCTTCTGTGCCCCAATCTCTACTAGTAGTCACAGCTTCCTCAATTCTAAAATGCACATTTTCCCACAGTTTAACATTTTGGAAATCTGCACTTGTTTCACAATCAAGATCGAACAAAAACACAAAACTCTAGCCTCTAGACAGAAAGGTAAGACATGATGTACTTGTTACAACCTATACATGTGCAAACTTGCCTATGCATGGAAGGTGTTACTCAAGTTAATCATCACTTTAACTATTTGCACTGGTAGCTCTCCTGCAACTAAAATTTAACTTAAGCTTGATCCCTATTAAAATGTATTTATTCACAAAAATTTCTCTGTGATTCAGCACTGCAGTGAAAAGTTACTGCGTTCACAGAAAACTGTCAGTCCCAGGCCAGGAATACAATTATTAGCAGTAGAAATTTCCAAATATTGCAGAATAGATCATAGAATTACCGAGTTTGAAGATGTTTGTGTGACGTGAAGGACTGTCAGAAACCAAACATCTAGCTGTCAAGGGAAGTGGCAAGAGTAAAAAGAGCAGAACCCCTGGGGTTATCATTTTCACTATATTCTAGTATCAGAGGGATAAATTCCAAGTTGAGATTCTGGCTCTTGGTCCCATCTATAAAGGAAATTTCCATGATTCCTTCATTTCAGTGTATCCAGCGGTCACATATCAAGGCATTATTACTTCTGCCTAATACCAGGGCTACCAAGGGTTGATTCACAAGCCCTTATATCTGTCAATGGAAAGGTAGACAGCCTGTGAATAGTATATGGAACAGGCATTTCTATAAGCCTTGTTGATGAAATAAAAATTAGTGCCAGAAACTTTGTCTTCCCAGGCCTAAAGTGACAGTGTCTATACAACTTACCTTTCTTTTTGGGCATACCCTTCAATACTCTTTCCTTTTTCAACCCGTGTTATTTGGTCTCTCTATCCTTCTATCACCCATCTTCCCCCATCAAGAACTAGACTGAAACATCTCATTGAAATTCACTAGTGATGCCCTTTTGATTGAATTCATTCTTTTCTAAGTATTTTAGGACATGAGACACACTGACAACCTTCTGTCTCAGTCACATGACACTGCGCCCACCAGCACACTCAGCCCTTTGCTGCAGCTCACATCTGTCTCTAAACTCCCCGTTCCTTGCACTTGTGCTCCAAACTCCTTTTCTAACTGCCTTCCAGGGCGTACTTTGGCTTACCTGTTAGTGCAGAGTCAACACATTCAAAACCAAATACAGCATTATTCCTCCAAGAGTGGTATCTGTGATAAAAAAGGCCCCTGGAAGGACTCAGAGGTTTTTTTCTTGCTAAGACATAAGACAGATCAGCAGCTAAAAAGGAACAGGAGGATGAAGACTGCTCTCACCAGACACTGGATTCCAATCTTTTCACCACTCTGACTTTGCTGGTAATGACACTTCTTTCCCTTACCCTGTCTATTACAGCACAGTTATTCTTTACAGCACAGTCAGTATTTCCAAATATAACAAATACACACCAACAGACAGGTAAAGGGACTAACACGCACAATGCCTTTTATTCAGTCTGCTTAGCTAGCTTAAAAGCGGAAGATCACGCCATTGCTGGCAAAGGCAAAAGTTCAAAGTTAAATCCTTTCCAGTACTAATGTCAATTTACCATCTAGTCTACTGGTCTACTCGAGCTTCTCTGAGTAAACCACCTTTCTCTCTTCTCTCCATTCCCATCTCAAGGAGGCCTATCCATCCTCTCCTCTTCTCCTTCTTCCAAGTCTAGGGAACCACATAGGTTCTCTTCCTCTTTTTAAAATATGCTGCATATCTCTATAAACAAGGCTAAAACCCTGTCCACAACTCCCTCTAGCCTACTGCTAAGGGCTTTGTTCCTCAAAGGATTCAGTGGTTCTTCTTAACTCCACACCCTCTGGGTTGCTCTGCAGCAGTAATGTCAACGTGAGCTTATCCAAATAACAGCACCATACATTGTGAAAGTAAGTTCTCCTTTAGTCTGGATAACATTTCACTCCTAAATGTTGGGCTTCAAAACAAAAACTTCACTTATCCAAACATTTCTTCAGATAAATTCCATTTACTTCTGTCACCTTTAAAGCACTTAAGAAGAATCATTTATATAATTCAACAAACGAATGAGGGCACTTTGAAATTCTCAATCACTTGGTTTTCACAATACCTCCATTTTCTAGTCTCCAAAGCTCCACAAAATTAGCTGATATGATGTTAACTGTTATCAGAGAAAAGCACACTACGAAAAGGCTGCCTAAATGGCAAGATGAGATTTAATAGGGGCAATTACTACAAAGGCCTTCACTTAGGTTCAAAATAAACTGCACAAGTGCAGGATAATTGCTTAGTAGATTTGGGGAATCTGTTTAAGAACAGATTTAAAAAGAGTCAACAACATTTACTGTTAACTGTAGCCATGGTGATGGGGGAGACAGAGGGAGAACTGGGCACAAAATCCCACAAATGTCCAATATAACAACTAATCAGTAAGTGTTACTTGAATATCAATCTGCCATGTAAATGAGTCAGAGAATCAAAGAATTAATTCAGCAAAGTTTGATCTGAAAGATACCATAGCTGTGAAGACAATCTCATTTTATAGATGTAGCAACTGAGTCAATTTATCTTACTCCAATACTAAATCAAATCATGAGGTCAGGATGTGGTAAAGTTTGTTTCATAAAGAATCATTTCCTAACTACAGCTCCTCCCTACAATGGAACCGGCTGCTCAGAAGGTTATGACTTCCCTGTCATTAGAGATATTTAAGCAGAGGCTTAATGACCAATAGCCAGAGTTCGTGAAGTAGGGATCTTCTGTAATAAATGAAAAGTTAGTCCAAAACTCAACAATCCTTTAAATAGTAAGATTCTATTATTTTACAAGTTACATCAAATATTAAATATCCATGTTTTCATTTTTTGACCTAGTTCAACTTAACATCTTCAAGGTACAATAACTACAGCAGTGCACCTCATTTTATAATAGTTTATTCTTTTTCCTCCATTAAACTATGAACTGCTTCAGGTCAGGAACTAGTTTAATGCTTTAAGCATCTCCGCATCCCTAGATCCTGGCACACAGGAGAGATCCAGTATGTGTTTCTTAAAAAAACATCCAAGGAATATCTCTTTAGTATGTGACTGGTTGCTACTAGCAGGGTCCTCAATAAAATGGCCAAGCAAGCAAATTTTCTCTTTTACCCCTTACTACCTTCATTTTTGAAATCCTTTCCCCAATTCTCAGTGCTCTCCTTTCAACTGTCCAAAATTCCCACGTAGGTGCCTCTCAAGTCCATTTGATGTAAAATATCCCATTGCCCAGAATAACTTCTCTCATCATATAAATGGAGGACAACCCAACACTATCAAAATTACAAATGAACATACCCTCTGACCCAGAAGGAGTATAGCTTATAGATAAACTTGTACATGCGTAAAGTGGCTTACATATACTTACATAATAGGTTATTAATTTCCTAATCAGTTATACTAGACTGTAATCTTTCCTATGCATCTATCAATAGAACTGGTAAAATAATGGTACCACTATGAAATGGAAGATCATATAGCCACACACACAAAAAAATACGATGTTTTCTATGTACTAATGTAGACCGACCTGAAGACATATTAAGTGAAAATCCATATAGTGCACAACACTATTTTTTTAATATAAATTTTATTTTTTTTAATTGGAGTATAATTGCTTTACGATGTTGTGTTAGTTTCTGCTGTACAGAGAAGTGAATCAGCTATGTGTATACATATATCCCCTCCCTCTGGACCTCCCTCCCCCCCCATCCCACCCATCTAGGTCACCACAGAGATAGTAACATTCGTGCTAGAAAAAGGAAGGAAGGAAGAAGGAATGGAGGGAGGGAGGAAAATGCATACATATATTGGCTTGCAAATATTACAGAGTATCTCCCTGGAAGGACATAAAAGAAACAGGTAACACTGACTTCCAAGGAAGGGAACTGGGTACCCAGAAGATAGGCGTGGAAGGAGACTTTTCACTATAAACCCATTTGCACTTTTTGAATTTTGAACAATGTGACTGTATTGTATCTATTCAAAGTTATAAAAAATGTTTAATATGCCCCTCTGTGCTCCATCCCTCTTCCTTATCTTGTCTTCAAAACTCCAACTCAGGATATTTAACCCTAAGGAGTACAGTCACTTCCTGTCAATTTCAAACTGTTCTTTCTGGAAAATAAGTGCAAAGATATAGTAAGAGCCTTTAAAAAGTCTATATCTTTTAATTCATTAATTGTACTTCCTAAAATTTAGTCTAAGGAAACAACAGATGATAGCAAAGATATAAGCACACAGATGTTTGTTACAGCATTTTATGGTTGAAAACAACCTATATGAGTGACAACAGGGCAATGACAGAATAAATTATGATACAATTGTAAGTGGTACATTATATAGCCATTAAAGCTGATACTTTATAGAAGTATGTTTAAGGACAAAGGAATGATCTTACTATTAAAGCTGTATACAAAGTGATTATAATTCCATTCCTATCAGGTGATCTTCTTGTTTTTGTTCCACTGCAATGAGTTGAGGGGGTATGTTAATATACAGAGCAGATGTGTGCACTCTGCCTCACCCTAGCCCATGAAAAAAAATGGACAAACTTGTATTTATGATGGTGAGTGCTAAAAAATAAATAAATGAATTTCTTATTTTCCCCAATCTAAACACACTTTTATACAGTTTCTCACTGGATTCTGTGTTGACTAGTGGGTATTACAAGAGAACAGTAGTTCATTTCATTCTTTCATGAAATTCAGAGACCAAAAAAACAAACAAACAAATAAGTTCAAATCCTATCTCTTCCAATCAGCCTCTAAGTAATTCTGAGGAAGTTGTTTAACTTTTGGAGCCCGTTTCCTAAATGTATAACAATAGCAATCTCAGAAGGTTTGAGGGTTAAATGAGATAACAGAATTTTTAGTAACAGTGCCTAGCACATAATAAAATGCTCAAAAATTCATTTATGCACTCATTCAACAAGTATTTTTAACACCTACAATGTGCCAGTTCCTGTTCTAGATGCTGGACAGAGAATCAAAACAAACCTTTATACAGCTCTAGGAGGCAACACTGACACAATATAATGTAAACATGCGCACATACAGCACTGAGCGAGCGCTCATGGTAGCTATTTCTCTCTCCATTCACAAATATCCATACAGAGTTTTTCAGCAATGTGACTGCTTGAACAGGGTTAACCCAAGAACTTCACTCTTGTAGCATGTGAGAGATACCTACAGGGAAGTACGTTTTCAGTTCCAACCCAAATTAACAAAGTGTTGGGACATATCCAGTATACACATTTATATGTAATACCCCCTAATGATAAAGAATTATAATTCATTAACCATAAATTGTTCACGCTGGAAGGCAGCTGATAATTACCTGATCCTAACCCTTTATTTTATAGATGAGTAAACAGGAGTGCCCTAAGAGTTATACCAATGTAATCTAGATTTATTCTAAAAGCACAAAAAGAAAAAAAGGATTATTAGATAATCTAGGGTGATCTCCCCCAAGTAGAACAAGACAAAGGATTCAACCCTTTCCCCCTGGAAAGCAAGAGTGGCTGTAGGAGACATTGTGAGTTGGTTGCATACATACCAAGATATGGTGACGAACCTAAATGAAAGTAGCATATCATTCTGGACTAGGGGAATGAGGTATGAAACAGAACTGTGGTAAGAGAAGGAAGTGGTAACCACCCACCAGCTGCCTTTGAATTAAGGGCAGAGGAGAGTTACACCTCGGCCAACAAACAGCAAAAGACCTACTAGAGCCATAGTTGAAGATATGAGGCGAAGGCCTGTGTAGCTAGTAATTTTAGAAGCAGAGAATAAGGCCTGAACACCTTTTACCAGAAAAGAACACTGTGTTGTCATCTGTGAAGGAAGAAAGAACACACCTCTAGGAAAACAGATGATTAGGATGAGACTCCTACTCTCAAGGAGCTCACAATGTAATATGGAGAACATGCAACTGATAAAGCGTAATATGGACAAAGTGCAGAGGCAGCACAGAAATGGGAGACTTATCTCAAAGATGACATCTCAACTGAGGCTTATGGAAGGCTAAAAAAGGAAAGGAGGTCATTCGAAGGCGGTGATATACAAAGATATTGTATGTAGACTCAGGAATAAGAGAGTTAGGCAGTTTAGGAAAATGTGAATAGATCATATAAACAAAAATACGGATAAAATTCAACACCTATTCAAGATAAAGCAAACTCACTATACAAAGAAGTTATCACCTTTTCTTAAACCAGCAACAAATAGAAAACACAAATTATAAAATATTATCATTCACAAAAGCATCCCCCAAAATCAAATATCTAGGAATAAATCTAACAAACAACATGTAAGACCTTTACAGTGAAAGTTTCAAAACAATACTTGATAGACATTATGAAAAATATAAGATAAAATGTATTTATCTATAAATGGAGAAACATGTCAGCCTCCTCCCTGGATGGTTCAATACTGTAAAAATGTCAATATTCTGCAAAGTGATCTGTACATTCAACAAAATCAAATCAAAATCCTACAGGTTGGGTTGTGTGTGTGTGTGTGTGTGTGTGTGTGTGTGTGTGTGTGTGTGTGTGTGTGTGTGTGAACTGACAAGGTGATTCTAAAATTTATGTGGAAAAACATCCCAAGAACAGCCAAAGCAATTTTCAAAAACAATGCTTTTGGAAAACCTAACTACTAGATATCAAGACCCATTATAACATTATAATACTAAGACAGTGTGGTATTGGCACAATGGCAAACAGACCAATGAAATAGAATAGAGATTCCAGAAACAGACTCTCACATATACAACTACTTGATTTATAGTACAGGTGACAACACAGTGTACTAGGAAAAGGAAGGCATTACCAACAAATAGTACTGGGTCAACTGGGCATACATATTTTTAAAATGAAAAAAAAAAAAAAATCTCATACGATAATCAAAAATCAACTCCAAATGGACTGTGCATCTCAAAGTGAAAGGTAAAACAAGAAGCCTTTTAGATGAAAACACAGAAAAACATTTTCAAGACATTGAATCCAGAAATATTAATCAAATAGCATTCAAAAAGCACTAACCTTAAAGAGAAAAAAACTGAAATTGGACTACATTAAAATACATTACAGTTCAACAAAAAGACACCATTCTCCTTTGCCATTTTTCTATTCATGTCTTTCTGTTTTAGATTTACCAAATATTTGTCTATTTTAATGTGTTTACAAAGAACTGATTTGGGGTTCTATGTATCATATCTGTTTTTCTTAATTTTTTTCTAAATCCTTATTTTCTTTGTATTTACTTGTCTATAGCTTGATTTTGAATCTTCTTACTTTCAGATTTTCCTTTGGGTACTCCTTCAGCAAAACTCCCACTAGGTTTGATATGCTCTTATTCATTTCTAAATGGCTTGTAATTTACAATTGTAACTTCTTCTTTAACCTGAGGATTATTTAGAAGAATAATCTTACATTTCCAAGTAGATACATTTTTTATTTTGGTTTTTTTTTTTGGTTGTTAATTTTTAATCTGACCTTTCTTTATAGACTTCCAAATCATCAATTTCCTGGAAAATTGCAGAATTATTTTGCAAAAATATTATGATTATGAAATTGGAATACATTATTTATTATTATGTTATTCAAGCACTGCTTTCTTAATCTACAGTGAAATTATCAATGTCTTCTTGTATTTTTAACAATTCTGGCCTTACATATTTTAACAATATTTTATTAGTTGCATAAAGATTCATGACATGTCTTAAGAGATGGTACCTCTTATCAAAATAAAATATTAATACATCTCTTTCTTCCCTTTAATGCTATTGTAGTTTGAATTTTATTTTGTCAGGTACTAATCTTATCATACCTACTTTTTTTTTTGGTCAGATTTGCCTTTTTCTATTCCACTCTTTCAACCTTTGATGTCACTTTAAGTGTCTCTTGAAAAACTTTGTTAGATTGCAGGCCTCTGTGTCTGTATTAATCCTATCTAAGAATCTGTCTTTTCAACAGGGGAATTCAATCCTTCATATTTACTAAGCATTCATGGATTTATAACTGCCATATATTTACCATTAATTTTTTTAACTTAGATTTATTTTGATCAAAGTTGTATATGTATAGAGTTTAAGGTGTCAAATAGTTCTACAAGACTGTTACCAAAAAAAAAAAAAAAAAAAGTAACAACTCCTGAACACTGAACAATCAACCCTTCCTATTTCCCGCTCCACAGAAGCAATCACATTTTCTACTCTTAATTGAGTCTCTTGGTATTTAGCTTTATGTCATTCCCACCCCTTTGCAAAACAAAGGAAAAAATAACAGAATTTAGCCAAAAGAGAGATGATAGATACTGTTAGAAATCTGAGACTTGGTGAACCACAACTTACACAGGCTATAACCTTCTTGCCTTCCCTAGTCTGAAATGGTCATATCCCTTGTCAAATAAAATGTCAAAGAAAGCAGTTCAATTCTAGTTACAGTCTCCTAGAGAAACCTGAACAAACCAAGCAAGGACAGAAAAGCCCACTCAAAATGAGAGGCTTTTATAATAGTTATATTGTTACAATATTTCTAACCTTTGAATCCATGGCCTCCCTTGGGGCATGAGGATGCAAGCAGCTAGAGTTGTCTGAACTCCTTTGAGGAACACTTACCCTTTTAAGACTAAACTATGTGTATATAAAAACTGGAGCTTGGGGATGTACTGTAATCAACCTAAAAGTTTTCAGACCTCAAAATCTAGATGTCCCAAGACTTAGCATTAGGAATTCAGCTTTCAAATTACTAGTACCATTTTGGTTACTGAAGAAGGCCTCTAGCAGGGGGTTGGTTAGAGTCTGCTAAGGCTTGATGTTACTTATCCTTTGGAGAATAGAAGATACAGCACAGAATTATGTTGTGCAGAATTATGCAGCATGTGTATATGGCGGCACAGAGTTATGATGTCTATACATAAGTTAATAGTTATTAGGCCCTAGCTATGGTTTATAATGGTTCATAGGTGATTATACTCAGTTGCTCCATGAGACTTTTTTCCCCTGTTCCAGGATCTCTAAGCTAAATTAGATGCAAGGACCCAATTGCTTAGAGCAGCTATTTCCTTAGGGCATACCATCTGTTTGCAATGCACAGCTAATTCTGAGTCTGCTGACCCTTGAAGAGTACCCCCTAAGGTTTCTGCCTGAGTCCTAAAACCCAATTTATTGAAACTCCCTCTTTTGCCTTCTCCCATCATAAGGCAAGGGTAGGCTGGATCTGACAAAACTTAAGCGATATATGAGAAAGGGTGGAAAGGCCCCAGCTAAAAGAATATTTATGTGGCCATGTTTTTGTTTTTGTTTTGTTTTTAAAGGATAAGGTGGAAGAAACAATTGTGATCTTGGGGAGAAAGATTATATAAGAACAGAAATACTCAAGATTATAAATGCATTAAAAATAAGAAGGAAAAGAATAAAAGTAAAATTTACCATGGAAAGGGAGAAAGCAAAACAATAGAAAGAAAAAAGAGCCGTTGTTCGTAGGAAAGTCATCTATAGTGCTAATTGTGTTAATTGGCTTGTTTGTTGGTGAGTAGGGAATTTCAAATCTGCAATGCACAACTATCACTTGTAATTTAAAAAAAGGATAGAGGGGGCTTCCCTGGTGGCGCAGTGGTTGCGCGTCCGCCTGCCGATGCAGGGGAACCGGGTTCGTGCCCCGGTATGGGAGGATCCCACATGCCGCGGAGCGGCTGGGCCCGTGAGCCATGGCCGCTGA
>NC_041222.1:24965756-25050386 GCF_002837175.3 Physeter macrocephalus
CATGGCCGCTGAGCCTGCGCATCCGGAGCCTGTGCTCCGCAACGGGAGAGGCCACAACAGAGGAAGGCCCGCAGACCACAAAAAAAAAAAAAAAAAAGGATAGAGAGGGCTTCCCTGGTGGCGCAGTGGTTGGGAGTCCTCCTGCCGATGCAGGGGACACGGGTTCATGCCCCGGTCCGGGAGGATTCCACGTGCCGCGGAGCGGCTGGTCCCGAGAGCCATGGCCGCTGGGCCTGCGCGTCCGGAGCCTGTGCTCTGCCACGGGACAGGCCGCAGTGGTGAGAGGCCCGCGTACCGCAAAAAAAAAAAAGGATAGAGAAAAGAAAGAAAAGGACAGAAAAACTTGAAACAGACCTATGGTTCTCAATCCCTGGAGGCTGTCAAGGAAAGGGCCTAGAATGTGCATGCCAGAGGGCTTTGGACCCCCGGTTGTTTTATTTCCTTTGGCTGTAGCAAGTACCGCTGGTTGGTCTGTGTTCAGAGAAATCAGTAATAGAAACATATCTGGAGTGAGGAGGTGGTATAGATTGTTTTTAGTCCCCCCCCCAACATTATATTATGAACGTTTTCAAACATTCACAAAAATTGACAAAACTGTGAACACCTCTATAGCCACCATTTAAATTCCATAACTGCTACTATTTTGCTATATTGCCTTTATCATTATGTATCCATCTATGCATCCATCTGTTAAGGGTCTGATTTGATAGTATTTAAAGAAATCTTCCACAAAGTTAGGCGATTTTAAAAAAATCATTCTCCCTAATGGAGGCTTGAGTCAGAAAAGAGATGCTAAATAAAATTGTGAGGAGGGAGTGGATTCCTGTTTAGTCATTAGCTGAATTATTATTCTGAAATTATCCTGCTTATCCTGAAATACCACATAATGTCTGAGCTCCAGTTTCTTCACTTATAAAGTTAAGACAAAATGATAATCATGGTCTCATGGTCCTTTCTAGTCTAAAAATTCTATGATTCTATAAAAAACAATTTTCTTAATAACTATCATTTACTTCATGTTTTCTATGTGCCAGGAAGTATGCTCCAAGTTTAGGAGCATAAACTCATTTAATCGTCACAGTTTCCTTAAAATTTCTGATACCACACTCATGAAAACTGTCACCTGTTTTAACAGCATGTGGCCAGCCTGACCTATTTCCAGTTGCGCTTCCTCTCCACATGCTCAGTGCTCTTTACTAGCATCAACTATACACTTCTCTGGTGGAACCAGCTGGAACCAGCAATCAGAAATTAGCTTTCCTCATTGAGAAACAAGAGCAAACTCTAGCCCCTGGTCTGTAATTTTTTCCCCAAATGTGAAATGAGATAAAATAGCTAAAACGACTTTAACTTGTTTATTTTGGTAAAATAATTACATATAATTATTGTTGAAGGAAATCTACAATACATAATCTTGGTGTTTTTATTCAAATCTGTTGTACACTGAATAACAAAATTAAAATGTCAGTTTTTCAATTGGAGAAAGTACTCAAATCAATAGCCATGTGGTAAACAAAGAGACTCAATTAGAGCACATTATAGTTTGGTTTGGGAATGAATACATCAAGAAAAAAAAAAGCGCTATACACATATTGTGTGTGTGCGTGCGTGTGTGTGTGTGTGCGCGCGTGAGACCGTTACTGCTTTTATCTCTATATTCCTCTTCAGGTTTATCTCCTCTATGTTCAGTGCTCCCAAATATGTATATTAGTCCTTATTTCTAGTAAAAAAAAAAAATTTGTCTTTGCTTTGTTCCATGGGAGCTATTTGTTATTTCCATACATATTTAAAGATCTTATATTGTAGAAATGTAACAGGATGCCTGCACAAGGTGTCCTAGAGCTATAAATATACACTATTATGCAATCAGTGAGGTTCACACCTCGGAAATTTAGATGGAATGGTTATCCTGAAGCAAGTGAACAAAAATAAGGAGGTTCAGCCTGTTGATTAGAACAAGGAAACACTGGAACAGGCCTAAAGTAACTCTGCAACTGCAGAATACACAAGGCAAGTGAATTCACTTAAGTCATGGAGAGTGATAAACCCAAATTCTTCATTTTTTTCCCAATGCCCCTTATACAAAGACTTCTATAATAGATTCTGCTCAAGAGCAGGGAGAAACTTGTTTTCCCCAGTGAAATAAGCATGTCTCTATCCAAAGAATGTCCTTTATGATAACATATGTGGGTATCTTTTATATGAATATTGGGTTACTATACAACCAACATATATAGGGCCACGCTCTCTAGGTAAGTGCAGTCTCTCCTAAAGGAAGTCATCATTCCCATAATTCATCACCCAGAAAGGAGGCAGCTCTTCAAACAGGAAACCCAAGCAAAAACACTCTCTGGACCTTGCTGAGTTGGGCCTGCGGAAAAAAGAAGTAGATGTCTGGCTCAGTTCACTTTGGTGGCAGTACTCAGACTCTGTCTGCCAAATGGAGACAGGCCAAAAGATAAGGACCTGAAGATAGAGTCTTTGTAAAGCAGAATGAATAGTTTTATGTTGCTTTCTATCCATAGCTTTTAGGATAGCTTGATTTAAACATTCCACCCTTATATCAGCTGTTCCACTGGCATTAAAGTAAAACTAGTGTGTCCTTAGAGTAGAGAATAAAAATGGTAGCAGCAGCACATATTAAAGAGGAAGGCTGAGAACAAGAATCAGGGCTGCCAGGTCCTGGAACTCTTTTAACACTTGGAGATTCTCCATGCATTGCAGTCTTCGTGTTTGGGGGCTCCATCTTATTAAGGAAGGTGGCAGCCTCCTCATGTGTTCTCAACAACAGGCAATGAGATCTATGCAAACTCTCAGGGTTCCCTTATTGCCCTCAACCCTAGAAAACTCAAAGCTAATTATTGTGCTCAACTACTAAAGCTTTCCTCAGGTAAAAGTTATAGCTAATTTTTCTCTTTCTTTTCCTCTTTTACTTATTGGTTCTTATCTTTCTGATCACTAGTTTTGGTTTTACTGCATATATTTTTATTTCAAGCATCCTAAATTTTTATAGAAAACGGCCAGAGGACAAGCCAAGCACTGAATAAATTTTTCCCATACAATAAGATAAAGTTATAAAACAGTGCTCATCTTGAAGCCATGAATGCTAGGGAAGTTGAGAGCCTGTATGCTGGCTAAAAACAATGAGCAAGGAAGACTGGACTACACCTGTAAGTACAGAATTCTGGGATAGAAGAAGAGCTTGGAGATAATCAATTCCATCCTCTCACCTAACGCCGAAATGTGTTCTACAACTTCTTGGACAGAAGGCTCTGCCTCCCACCTCTGCCTGAATATTTCCAATGACAGGGAACATAACACCTTATAATGTTCCACTTCATGACAGCTCCCATTGATAGAAAGTCCTTTCTTACATTGAGTGAAATCTGCCTCTCAGTCTACCAATTAATCATAGTTCTTCATTACACAGACATGTATTTCCTCTTCCAAAGGCATTCCTTCACTTATTTAAATGTATAAGTCTCATTTATTGAATATTTATCAGTATCAGGCCATGTGCTAGGTACTCTATAAACACTACTATTGATACATATTATCTTCACAATCATCATTTAAGTTAGGTGTTATCCTCCTGCGAAAAGTGAGTCCCAGAGAGACACACCGATTAGAATCTAATGCCAGACAAATATGTGGGGGCTCTTATACCTGTTCCCATAAAGATTTTATTACATTTCTGGCAACCAAGTCACATGATTTAAATGCCTTCAAAATTGGAAGGAAAACAAATAAGTTAGATCAATCCAAAGAGAAAAATAAAGATGGTCTAGAGATACGTACAACTGCACCAGTGTTTGGTTCACGGAGAAAAACAGTAGCATGAAAAGCGTTGAACAATATTGCCATCAGGAAGCTCCAAGGGACAGTAAAGGTAACACCTATTAACATCACAACCGTGACGTGAAGCCAGTGGAGTAAATGCAGGCCTCAAACAAGAAACTCCCTCTTCTTGTACCTCAGCCAGGAACCAGAGCAGATTCCCAGGAAGTCAGTCATATTACTGCAGAGAAAGCAGCATAGCCTAAAGGCCAATTTCAGTAGAACCAGAAGTTCAAAAATGATTCTGAATATATATTTCTTTGGCTTGGGGGTGGGTAACAAAACATGGACCTGCAACCGGGAGTGAAGAATGTAACAGTGAACTGAGCAAGCCTCCACATCTAAGCTAGGAATTCAGGATCAAAATAAATACTCCACTTAAGGTGGTTTGGGGGGCATGAGAATCCAGAAGAATGGGATGGAAGGAAATGCTGATAATCATTTCTCTGCCTAAGGTCCTTTCCCATTCCAACCATGTTCCAGTCTTACATTGTTGCTGTCTACTGAACCATTTCACTTGCCTATTCTACTTTCACCTCAAACTCAACATGCTCAAATCAGAATTCATTTCCCTTCAATCTTTCTCTCACCAAATTCCTTACTAGTTAAAGGCATTATCTAGGTATAAAAATCCTGGAGTCATTCTTTTTTTATTTCATGGAGTCCTTCTTAATTTTTGTACTCCACCTTTTTACAGTTAAGAGCCACTGCCATTGAACAAATATTTACTGACTGCCTACGATGCACCAGGCACTTTCTTTGCACTCTGGATACACTGATGAACAAAACAAAGATATACATTTTCATGAAGCTTATATCCTAGTAGTTAGAGAGAAACAATAAATATAGTAAATAAGTAAATATGATAAGTGAATACAGTATTTCAGAAGGTAGTGTTAAAAAAAGAAAAAGCAAAGCAAGATAATGACAATTACAAAAAGGGTGGTCAGGGTAAGCCTCTTTGAGAAAAAGGTGACATGTGAGCAAAGACACAGAAGAGGTGAGGGAGGAAGCCAAGAGCCTGCAGGCAAGGCAACAGCCATGCAAAGGCACTACTACCAGCTCCTCCTATTTCTTTAAAATGTCACAGAGCCACCCATTCACTCCATTCCCAAGGCCATCATACCTACTCCAAAAACTTCTAGGTAGCCACCCTGCTCCATTTCCTCTGTGGTACAGTTAAATATTCTTTTTCCTGATTTTCAAGGCTCATAATTCTCTGAGCTCACCCTTTAAATCATGAACTTCCATTCCTCCCCTTAAAATTTTTGAAACTTAGCATGCTCCTTCTTCACTCACATCACATCATCCTCCCCTACCTAGGAGTACTTGCCCTCTGCCCCTCATCCTCTCTAAACCCTACCTATTCTGCAAGGCACAAGATCAAGTCTTATCACCTCTAGAGAGCAGTCCCAGTGGTTGCTATTATTGAATCTGTATTCATATTTCCCCAGCATCATACTCCTTGAAAGCAAGTGTGCGTCTTTTTCTATACATCCCACTGAGTTGACCATTACTAAATATTTGCTAAGATTAAATGAGCTATTTCTTCTACAAGCCAAAGCTCTGCCATCTTAAAAACATATTTATTAGCTTTGATAAACTATTGAGACAGAATGATTAAAGAATGATTATATTATACAAAAAAATGCAAAGGGGATAGAATAAGCCAAAATGTTAACGATGGACAATGATAGCTTTTTTCTCTTCTCTGATTCAAATTTTCAGGTCTGTGCCTATGTTAATTTGAGAAGCAGAGAGTTTGCTATGAATATAAATAAATCAAAACAAATAGTGAGGGATCAACCATCATTAGAATCATTGGAGAGATTCAAATTACCTAAAAATATAACGTCAAAGAAAGACTGAAAGCATCTGAGTAAGCTGCAGTTGCAAAGAGGCAAACTGTAATACAGACAAGCTGAAGCATATTCTCATGGTGAAGGAAAGAAGGAAGGAAGGAAAGAAGGGAGGGAGGGAGGGAGAGAGGAAGGAAGAAAACCTGCCTAACAAAATGACCATTATAAGATATTTACTGTGTATGAAAGCAGCATGATGTAGAGGAAAGAGTACACACTCTGCAAAGGTTAAACACAGGCTCCAACATTCATTAACATCATGACCTCAGTTTCCTGGTCTGTAAAATGGAAACACAGAAGCTCTTCTATTTACAAACTTTCATAGGAACAAACTAAGTTCCAATCTGAGCAAAATCCTGACAACTCTGCCTACCCAGGCTGATAGAGTTAATGGCAATGTACAATCATTTGAGTCTCAGTGGTTGGACTACTGTTAGTCACTATCTGTTCCATCTGAAGCAGTGTCTTCCTTTTACAAATGTATTTATGATTAAAATATGAATGACAAAATATTAACATCTTTAGATAATGTTTAAGAGAGCTGAAAAGAATCCTGGGTTAAAACCAATGTTATCAAAATCTACAGTTATCTCCTAGGCACTGGTCACTGGACCTGGGAACAAACGGACTTAAAAAAAGAGTCTTTTGGAAATTAACTGGTACAAAAGTAAGAAGCTTTTGTACTATTACACAACTATCATCCAAGGTTGATTATGCAAATTAAATGAGACAAGGCAGGTAGAATTCCTAGCACATCCTTAAAATATATTCCTTTCAGATTGATAAAATGATGCAAGGACCACTGAACCTTCACAGAAATGTCAAAGCAACCTGTGTGTATATCCTGCAAGTCATATTATTTTTGTTATAAATCATTCTGTATAATGTATATTGCTCTCAGATTGCCAAAATGAGGGAGCAGCTTTACAAAAGGCCAGATCTGATCTATAAAATTGGACCCATAAAACCAATCAGACTTACTCCACTAGTGTTTGAGAAAGTGTCTAAGGCAAAAAGCCTCCAAGTCAATCAGTCGTTAAGTTCACCTATAAAAAGGGTAACCATAAGAAACTTACTTGCAGTTTTGGACTAAAACTGTACAGCTAAACCTGGATCTAATTCAGCGTAGCAACAAATCTTTATGTTTATGGAAACTGCTTAGATTTGATATTGAGAAAATTACATTAAGTATTGCATTAAATATTATTCTAAGTATTGCAGTTAGGCTGGGTCAAGACAGACTATAAATTTTGAGAAGATTCCAAAAGTTTTCTTGAGCCAGTTCTATGAAACAAGACATGAAAATTCCTGAGAAACATGCCAGCATCTGCTGTCAATTCCAGAACCAGGAAGCAAAGATGTGACCCAATCACATGGTATCAAACCAGGGTCCATCTGTTCAGAAAAAGTTGCATTATGCAAGCCATGACCAAGAAAGAACAAAAAGCATGAGGTTTTTTGACATGTGCAGGGGATTCTGTGGTTTAAAAAGACATGTTCTCATATCAAAAGGGCCATCCATAGGATACCGGCATTTTCAAAACCCACTTCATTAGACAGGAACATATCTGATACAACACAACTGTACTAAAGAATAGTATTGAGTTCAGGCAACTGTTTCAATTAGGCCTAGGAGAAGCTGTCAACAAAAGTCTTCACAGGAGCATCCTTCCCCACAGGAACAAGATTCATCTCCTTCTTCATTATTTTGAACATGTCAGTTCCCCATTTCTTTTTTTAAAATTTATTTATTTATTTATTTTTGGCTGTGTTGGGTCTTTGTTGCTGCGCAAGGGCTTTCTCTAGTTGCTGTGAGCAGGGTCTACTCTTCGTTGCGGTGCGAGGGCTTCTCGTTGAGGTGGCTTCTCTTGTTGAGGAGCATGGGCTTCAGTAGTTGTGGCTCACGGGCTCTAGAGCGCAGGCTCAGTAGTTGTGGCGCACGGGCTTAGTTGCTCCACGGCATGTGGGATTCTCCTGGACCAGGGCTCAAACCTGTGTCCCCTTTATTGGCAGGTGGATTCTTAACCCCTGCGCCACCAGGGAAGTCCCTCCCCATTTAATTTCAACAACAAAGTAGATCATCTAAAATTCCTAACCATGTACTACAAGGCCTTTCAATTACATCCCACTTCAATTAAACCAAAATTTCTTCCAAACTACTATAAGCCTACTTTTCTCAATCAATAAGCACTACACCAGGCCCTTTTTTCAGCAGTGTAAAAAAGGTACTGACCTTCTCTTGAGGACTTTATAACCTATAATTATTCCCCCTCCCTCCCACTTTCAGAACTCACTTTTCTTAAGCTCTGTGAAATTCAAGGTAACTTCACTTAGGTAAGTCACTCCATTAACTCTGTTCCTCCCCCCTCCAAATCCTTCACATTTTAAACTGCCATATAGGACACAAGATCTAGAATCAGAAAAATCAAAGTTCCCGTCCTGGTTCTGCCCAACCCTGAGAAATTCACCTAACCTCTAGAGTTATGCTTTTCCATCTGTAAACTCAGTGATTTATGACTTTCAACATCTGAATGCCTAGCCCTGGTGGGCATCCCATTATATTACTCTCCCTTACTTATCCCACTTAGAGTACCTTTCTGTTTCCAGTCACATATTAGACAATTTTTAGAATTTGGGAAAAAATAATAGTGGTTAATATATCCAAACCCCACATTTCAGAATAAGGAAATTAACTCTATAAAGAGTAACTTGCCAGCCACACAATAGAAACTTTTGCTTCCTGCCCTAGGGGAGCTGGGGGACACAGCTTACAAAGAGAGAGCTTAACACTCATCAAATCCCCCTCTCTGCCCAACTGAATTCTAGCCACCCTTCAAAGTCAGTTTAAGTCCTAAAGTGTCCAGGAAGCCTCCCCCAGTCACTTCAGTCTAGAATACTCACTTCCCTCTTTGAATACTGATGCCTCTCTGCAGGGGTGATATTAAAAGTATTAACAACTAGCACCCCAGTGGTACCAACCAATCAGAAAGGATGTCTAACCAATCAAAACACACGTGGCCCAGTGGGAATTGCTGGTTGAACATCAGCCCTCCTATTAATAACAATACAAAATAGCAACCGCAAATGCCAATACAATTTTCTCATTTGATCTTCACAATCTCATAAACTAGACAAAGTAGGTATCATCCCCATTTTCTGCATATCTAGAAGTTGGGGCTAATAACCAAATCTAATAACCAACTGCTTCTTTTACCACATCACATGACTTTTCCTGATTGTACACAGAATTCTCAATTAATATTGTATAAACTGTACTTACATATAACAGTATAAACACTAAAGGAATACTCAAGTAAAACAGAATTAATTTAAACAACAAGCATTTAAGTGGAACAGAATATAAAACATAGTGCTAGGTTCTGAGACCATAAAAGAAATAAAAGGCATGATCCTTGCCCTCTGGGTACTTATAACATGTTCGAGAGTATTTTTAAGTAACAGTGCAACATGGTAGAAATAGACAACACAAAGTGTAAGTTCTATACAATTCAGGGAAATAAAGAGTTCACAAACTAAAGAAGTAGAGGAAGTCAGGACTGAGAACTTCTCTCCTCACACTCCCAAAAGGGGCAAAATTAAATATGTAGTGAAAAGGCCGAAAAGTCAGGAGTGGGTGGAAAAATAGAAAACGCTGGAATCGAGGGTTTGCAGTAGTGGGATGTGAGATCTCTGGTTGAATACACAGAGATGGCCCTAATCATAAGCCTCAAGTACTGCTCTAAGCACTGAATACAAATGGAAAATCTCGTAAACCCTTTGTGGGGATGGTTGAGGAAGATTAGCTTGGCAGCAGCCTATAAAAAAGCCTAGGTGAGAGAAACTCTAGAAAGCAAATGGATTTGAGGGATAACAGGCAGGACTAAACTGATGGCTGCATAGGAAGAAAGGACAAAACATTCAAGAGGCATTAATGTAAAGAAGAGTTGGGTTTTAGGCATGTTTTGAAAGAAAAAGGTACTTAATGGCAGAAAGGAAGCATTCTCACACAGGATATATATGTAGACATAGTGATACTAAACTGTGTACCACGGACAAGGAACCAATTTCCCTAGAGAAATCTATGTTGGAGAGAGCAGAAGCGGGGCAGAGAAATAAAAATCTGATACCCAGACAATAAGGAACAACTGCAAACTCTTAAAACGGAAGTCAAATTATAAATTTTAAAAAGCATTTGCGCTTCTTCAGAATATACGAAAGGATGAATGGAAACATCAACATAATCAAGGAGAACAGGCAGACCAGTTGAAGTAGTCTAGACTTAAGCATAATAATAGCTCCTGGATCGGCTTTGTATTGTAGGCATGCCAGCGTAGTCTGTAAACTCCTCCAGGGCATGGACTGAGCAATACTCTGTACATCTATTAAGTCCAACACTGATGCTTGAATACACAAACACTTTGTGTGCTAAGCTAGGTGGAAAAGAGTGAACTATATTACTTGAGTTAATAGTGGTGTGGAAATGTTACTTATGCTTGATGCATAACTATACTGATTCTCCCACCTGTCCACACATTTATCTTGTCCCCCTCCTCAGGCCAATGTCAAAAATCCATCGTTTCCTCTAATGTAGGCCCAGTGTGAAGGGACTCCAAGAATGTATTAGGAGTGGTTAGGGTTCAGCACTTCCACTGCAGGGGGCAAGGGTTCGATCGCTGGTTGGGGAATTTAGATACCGCTGCGCGGCTGGGCCAAAAAAAAAAAAAAAAAAAGAAAGTATGTCAAAAATCCATCGTTTCCTCTAATGTAGGCCCAGTGTGAAGGGACTCCAAGAATGTATTAGGAGTGGTTAGGGTTCAGCACTTCCACTGCAGGGGGCAAGGGTTCGATCGCTGGTTGGGGAATTTAGATACCGCTGCGCGGCTGGGCCAAAAAAAAAAAAAAAAAAACGAATGTACTAGGAGTCAGAAAGAAGCCAACCTGTTTTTCTAATTGTGAGGACAAAAATCTAAAAGTGAATAATAAAGATCACTCATTAGAGGACTAAAAAAGAAAAATGGGCTATGCCAGACAGTGAGGTGTATATATTAAGGTGTATAGGTTTTGGAAACACTGAACCCTCAGTGTATTAACTCCAACTCTTAGTAATTGAGTACTTACCCTCTCCACAGCTCAGTTTTCTCATCTATAAAATGGGGCAAATGCCACATAGCCCTAAGGGTTTAGTTGTGAGGATTAGATAATGTACTTTGGTGTACTTTATGCATCTACATCATAGTAAGCTCTTAAAAGACAGTAGCCATTAATAATAATTGGCACCCTAAGTCTTGAATTTTTTGTTCTAAAAACATTTGGTGTTCAATTACAGACACAGAAACTTACTTTCACTTTACCTTAGTTGCTTACCACTAAGGCTCTATATTTCAGTTTCTAGTACTATAACTTGGATGCTAACAAAGTTTTTCACTTCTCCTTCCGCGGGGTTGGTGACGACCACATACCCCGTCCTAATTTAATATTTTGGAAAACGTAGCAAACACTCCCTCGAAAACCAGCTACACAGACGACTGATTCAAACTACTGTCACTCAAGAAATGGAACATCTCTAGCGATGTTTCTTCGAGGAAATAAAAGCGTTTGATCAATTCAGAGTCATCTCCATTCAAACATTCCAAACCCCCGCAGAGTGAGCAAACGTTCAAGTTTCTACTACGAAAACAATCTGTAGCCTTCTGGTTACTGGACTCACTTCAACACTTCCCCAGAAGCACGAAAGAAGAAGCACTCCGCACATGTTAGTGCCTCCTTGTCCTCACACAAAGCTTCACAGTAGCTCCCCTTCCAAAGCCACCCCTGGCTGGAGAAGCGGCGCCTCTCGGCGGGGTCAGGCCGGCGCCAAAGGCCAGGGCGGCCCTGCTGACCCGGGGGTCTCTGCCACACATCCCCCCCTCCCACTGCTACGGGAGGCCCTGGAGGCTCAGAGCTCACACCCCGCCCTGGAAGCCTCCTCGGACCCCAACCCCTCCCGGGCCCCCGGAGCCTGGAGCACCTACTCGTTCGGCGTGCGGTGCCCGGGACAACGCCACACAGCGCCCCGCGGGGAATGGGGAGCAGCCCCAACTGTGCCGGTCCCGGCCAGCCTGACACCCTCCGGCCGTCGGCCCGCGCCCACTCGCTCCCCAGAGGGCAGCCCCCGACCCCGGACGGCTTCGCCCGACGCCACCTCCCCCGGAGAGCCGGCAGCCTGGGCGGCCGCGGGCTGCCGGGCAAGTCCACCCGCGCTCCGACCCACGCCCTAGCCCCGCCTCCGCTCCCCGCCCGCGGCTAGCGTGGCGGCGGCCCGAGCAGGAAAGCCCGGCCCCGGCCCAGGCGCCGCCACCTGCGCCCCCGGCCCCGCGCCATGTTTGAGAAAGAGAAGAAGCGAGCCAGAGGCCGGGCCCGGTCCGCGCGCCCCGAAGCCGCCCGCCAGTCCCGCCGCGCCGCCGCTCACCCGTCACCTCCGGGACCAGCGTTGCCGCCGTCGCCAGCACGAGGAGGAGCAGCCGGGGACGTGGAGCAGCGGCCGCCGCCTCCATGGTCCCGCCGCCACCGCCTGTGGCCCGGCCCGGCCCGGCAGCCGCCTCGCCTCAACAAACCTCGCCTCGCCCCACCTCCCCCGCCGCGGCGGCGGCCTCGCTTCGGCCCTTTGTAACTGCTCCGGGGCTGCGCGTCCATTGGCTGCCGGGCTCCCGCCGGCCCCACCTCCCCGCCGTCTGCGAACAGCCGAGCGGGACCCAACCCAGAGCCCCGCCTACGGGCCCTCTGGGCAGCCAATCCAGAGCCGCGGGCGCCTGGCCGCTGGCCACGCCCGCAGACTCCGAGCTGGGGGGAACCAGCCAGACCCCTGCAGCTGTGGAAGCCGCTGGGAGTTCGGAGAAGGCCCGGTGGGAGCAGGGTCTAGCCAGCCCCGGTACTGCCTTGCCTCCAGCCACCGAGGGCACTGGGTGTGTCTGGGAAGATGGGTGTGTCTGCGTGTGAGTCGCTTTAGGAAAAAGGCTGTGGCTGCTCGACGCTCTTTTCTTCTAGCCTCTTTACTTCTCACCTAAGATCTGGTACTGAGCCTGATTCCCATTCACAGCCCTGCACCATCAATACCCCACACATTCACCCAGATCCTTAGAACCTTCAGGCAGGCTTCAACTTCCACTCCCCAGATCCTCGCCTCAACTTTCAACGCCCCCCGCCCCAAGATCCTACCTCAGTGCCTTTCAGATACGACCCAGTCTCCTGTTTCCTCCCACTGTCAGCGTCCACCACCAAACCTAGATACCCCCCCCCAAAAAAATTCTGAAGAAAGTCTCCAAATCCTGGCCTCAGACCTCAAATCCCGAGCTCAGACACGCCCCCGAACTGCCTCCCTCCCCTCTCCGGAACTCAGAGCAGAGCCAGACTGGACTCCAAACCACACTCCTTTCCTCTTGTCCCTTCCTGATCCAGGTGGGAAAGGGAAGGTTCCCACCCCCATCCCCAAAGGAGAGGGATTCCCCCTTCTTAGCACGCAGCGTCCCGAGGGCGGAGGAGGAGCAGTCATTACTTTGAGCCGCCTTTGAAACGCCTGCACAATAATTCTGAGGTGTCACTAGAAACCCAAATAAACTCGGCTACGTTTTCATTCTGAATTCCTAATTTACTGTGAGACGCTCCACCCACCTTTCCTCCGGGACGCCAAAACGAGCTCCAGATTTATCACTCTTCCTGTCAGACTAGTCCTCTCTTCAGACACAAACACAGACGAGGAGGCTGTTACATAGAACAGAGAACATTTTCCACAGAACCTTTTAGGGAGAAAATTTTATTTTCTGTGCGATTTGAACTTGGAGTTGAAAAAACCTTAGTAACAGGAATCAGAACCAGCCTCCAGTATCGCTTTGTAAATTACTTTAGCACTACTTGGTGAGCATTTTAAAACCCTGTGAAGACCTCCCTCCTGAGCAGTAAAGGGGCATGGTGGAGGTGCTGGAGCTGAGGTCTGAGACGGGCACTATTCCCCTTCTGGCTTGAACATTTACTTGAGAAAGTCAGCTAACCTTTCTGGGCCTCCATTTCTTCATCTATAAAATGGAAATAATATCTATCTCCCAAGGTTAGTGAGAGGATATGTTCAGATTTGGGGGCTCCCCTTCTTCCCTTTCAAATTCTACTTCTAGGCTCTCTCTCATCGGACCCCTCACCTGCTCCTCTCCTCTGGGCAAGTAAGGGGCTGGTATACATACACTGAACCACCTAACCAGGGATGCAGCTACTGCTGGAACCAAGGTCACCGCCTGCTCTCTAGGGCTGCCTGAGACCACCAGCGGGAAGCTTTCTTCTTGCTCCCTGCAGCAGGCAGTCCAAGCCCAGGGAGCCTGTTTCTGCCAGGCTCCAGCCCCAATCTGCTTTCTCAGTTCTGGTTTCTTCAGTGGAGACCTGGTGGGTAGATCAGGGCCTTGTGACACCTGAAGTCTCTAGACTGCTTTTTTTGCTGCTCTAGTCTCAATATCTTGCTTAAGATAAGCCCTCAAGAGATACTTACTGTGTGAAAGAGTTAATGAATGAATGATTCATCTCAGACAAGTGATTGTTCTTCTCTCATCATTAAGTTCTTCATCTCTAAAATGGAAATATAATAGTACCTGCCCCATTTATAAATAAAAGGGATCGAATCACATGTCTTAGACCCCTTAAATGACATAATGTGTCTGAATAGTGTCTGGAACATAGTAAATATTTAGTAACGTCATTTCCTTTGTCCATCCCCTTCCAGCTTTGTGTGATTCTAATCAGCGTTCGCATTCACAGTAATCCGTGCCTTTGCCTTACAGAGCCTCAATTAATCAGATATCTTCTATGACACACTTCCAGGTACTTCACATTTCCATGGAATTGAGCGTGTTCATTAGGAAACTGAGGAACAGGAAGGAGAAACAGACTATTTTTAAATTTTATTTTCCTGGTATTTGGAGGAAATTTCCATGAGCCACCGATCTAAAAATAAACGACATTAGAATGGAGCAATACATTATACGTTTATAATCGTGGTTCTCCAATTTAAAATGTCTCCAAATTACTAGGGAAGCTTTTTTTTTTTAATTTTTATTCATTTATTTATTTTTTTGGCTGTAGTGGGTCTTCGTTGCTGCATGCAGGCTTCCTCGAGCTGCGGGAGCGGGGGCTACTCTTTGTTGTGGTGCGTGGGCTTCTCATTGCTGTGCCTTCTCTTGTGGAGCACGGGCTCTAGACATGCGGGCTTCAGTAGCTGTGGCGAGTAGGCTCAGTCGTTGTGGCGCACGGGCTTAGTTGCTCCGCGGCATGTGGGATCTTCCCAGACCAGGGCTCTAACCCGTGTCCCCTGCATTAGCAGGCGGATTCTTAACCACTGCGCCATGCCACCGGGGAGGTCTCTAGGGGAGCTTTTAAAAATGCAGATTCCTGGTGTCAGCCCTAGAGAGTCTGCTCCAGTTCATCTGAAGGAGGTCCAGGAGTCTGCGTATGTAATAAACACCCACAGGGGAAGTGTCACCAGGTCACGCTTTAAAAGACACTTCGTTTAGGAAGTGTGACCTTAAAACTCAGTAAATAAAAATGCATGTGCTTATTTCACCTTTTGAAGACAGATGGGCAAAGGAAGGAAGCCTCTGGCTTTGGAGGTCTGCAGGCCCTAGTTGGAATTCTGGCTCTGCCATTTACTAGATGTGGGATCTGTGCACCCTACTTGATCTCTCTGAGATTTCACATCCCCGGTGTAAATTGGGATAATGACACTGACTCATATATTTGTTGTAAGGTCTAAATGTGCTCTTGCACATGAAGAATCTATCATAAACGTTAATTCCCTTCACAGTCTCTATAGGCCCTCAAAAATGTATAGTTTGTTTACTCCAACGTCGTGATTTAAAGGGGAAGAAAATGAGGACCAGTCCCCCAGCAAGTCAGCTTCTGAGCCAGGACTAGGAGACTCTCACTCTAGTGCCCTGTCCCCTGCACAATGCTACCTCTCCATCTCTATGCTAAGTACATTGTTTGCTTTGCTTTTCATTTTGCATTATTCCCTCAAGGAAGATGTTTTCTCTTAAGTAGAGAGCAGAGACTGCTAGTTGCCTAATCTACATCCACTGCTACATTCACTTCATAACAGAATCCTCATTTTCTTTGGCAAAGCAGTTCACCTAACTAAAAATTTCCCAGGCTTCTGGCACCTCAATATCGCCATGTGGCAGATTTCTGGCCAATGAAATATAATCAGAAGTCTACCAGGTAGAGCTTCTGGGAAAGATAATGTTTTCCTCATAAAGAAGAGACAGACGTATCACATTCTCACCCTCTTTCTGCCTGGAACACAGTTGCAATGACTGGAGGTGCAGCAGCCATCTTGTGAACATAAGGATGATGGCCATAGCTAGGAATAACCGAGAGAAAAATGGAGACAGTCTGGATCCTTGATAAATTCCTTAAGCAACTGAACCAGCTCTGAAGTGCTTATCCCTGGAGTTCTTATTATATGAGAAAAATAAACATCTTTTCTTTTAACCCTAGAACACTTCAATTCTAGTCATATGCTATCTATCTATTGCTGTATATTTTATTTCTATCTTATTTTTTAACCCACAAGACATTATCAATTTCTACCATTATTATCTATTGCTAACTCTTGGTGCTCCTAACTGAATAACAAATCACCTCAAAACTTAGTGGCTTAGAATAGTAACCATGTATCATTTCTCACAAGACTGTGGGTAGGCTGGGCAGTTTTTCTGGTCTAGGCAAATTTAAGCTGATCTCAGCTGAGCTCCCATATGAATCTGCTGTCGGGTGGCAGATCAACTTGATGCTGAACAGATATATAATAGTCTCAGTCAGCTTTTCTACGTGGTTTTTAATCCTAGCAAGCTAGTCTGAACTTGTTAACATGACAGTTCAGGGGTCCAAAATAGTGAATGGAAGTTTACAACTGGCACAACATAATTTCTGCCCTATCCCATTGGTTTGGCATGAATTGAGCTGAGCCCAGATTCAAAGGGTGGGGAAATAGACTCCATCTCTTGATAAAAGGATCTGCAAAATCACATTGCAAAAGGGCGTGGAGACCAAGAGGGGAATAAGTGTGGCCATTTTTGAAAACACTTTTTACCACTTTTTCTGACCTTCATTCTTTTTACCTCTAGACTTTCCATCTCAAATCACCTTCATTCTGCCCGAAGTATATCCTTTTGAATTCCCTTTAGTGAGAGTTGACTAGCGGCAAACGATTTTAGTTTTTGTTTGACTGAAATGTCTATATTTAATCCTTATTATGGGACAGTGCTTTCACTGGATATAGAGTTGTAGGGTGATATTTGTTTTCTCTCAACAATCGAAGACATTATCCCACTGTCTCTGGCTTCCACTGTTGTTTTTATGAAATCAGATATTAGTTGATTTCTCCTTTGTAGGTAATCTATCTTTTCTCTCTGCTTTTTTAATAGACTTTATATTTTATAAATACAGTATTAATAATAAATAAGAATACTTATTTTCTAGGTTCACAGCAAAACTGAGCAAAAATTACATAGAGTTCCCATGTATTTCCTGCCCTCTCCATGCACAACCTCCTCCACTATCAATGTCCCCCATCAGAGTGGTACATTAATTACAATCAGTGAACCTACAATGACACATCATTATCACCCAGAGTCCATAGTTTACATTAGAATTCACTCTTGGTATTGAACATTTTATAAGTTTTGACAAATGTATAATGACATGTATCCACCATTATAGTATCATACAGAGTATTGATATAGTATCAAGCATCTGTGCTTGGCCTACTCCTCCCTCTCTCCCCCTATCACTTGGCAACTACTGATTTTTTACTGTCTCCATAGCTTTGCCTTTTCCAGAATGTCATATAGTCAGAATCATACAGTATGTAGTCTTTTAAGTCTGCTTCCTCCACTTAGTAATACACATTTAAGTTTCCCCCATATCTTTTCATAGCTTGATAGTTAATTTCTTTCTGGCACTGAATAATATTCCACTGTATAGGCTTACTACAGTTTATTTATGCATTCACCTACTGAAGGATGTCTTGGTTACTTCCAAGTTTTGGCAACTATGGATAAAACTGCTATAAACATCTGTGTGCAGGTTTTTGTGTGGACATAAGTTTTCAACTCATTTGGGTAAATACCAAGGAGCATGATTGTTGGATCATATGATGAAAGTATGTTTAGTTTTGTAAGCAATTGCCAAACTATTTTCCAAAGTGGCTATACCATTCTGCATCTCTACTAGCAGTGAATGAGTCCTGTTGCTCCATATCCGGATGCTTTATTTTACTGAATTTTTCATCTCTAGATGCTTCATTGGTTCTTTAAAAAATCTTCTATTTCTCCTCTCATTACGTCCACATATTTCTTTACATCCCTAAGCATATGAAGCATAGCTATACTAGCTGTTTTAATGTATGTACTTGTCAGATAACTCCATCATCTCTGTTGTTTCTGGATCTGTTTCTGTTTACTGATATTTTGGGCTCACATTTTCCTACTGCTTCATATTTCTAGTGACTTTTTTTTATTGGATGCCAGACATTGCAAATTTTAGGGTGTGGCATGCCTGATTTTCTTGTATTCCTTTAAAGAATCTTGAACTTTTTCCTGACAGTGAGCTAGGTTACTTGCAGATTAATTTGATTATTTTGAGGCTTATTTTAAAACTCCTTTAGGACAAGTCCAAAGTAGCCATTAATCTAAGACTAATTTTTCCTCACTTGTAAGGTACGGCCTTTCTGGGATCTCTGTTAAATGCTCTATATATTCAACAAAGCGTCTCTACTCTGGCTGGAGAGAGCTCAAATGATTCCTGACCTTGTCTGAGCTCAGAATTATCTGAGAGCATTATAGCGTCTCAGTAATTTTTCTTTCCTCTAAAGTTGTTATTGCTGGCTTTGTGGGGTTTCCTTCCCTGTGTGCGTAGATGAATATTCAACCACAGACTCAAACAGACCCCCTGTGCAGCTTTCTAAACATTCTACATAGCTCCTTTCTCTCCTGAACTCTTGCCTTGCAAATTCTAGCAGCTGCAGCCTCGCTGAGCGCTGGTCTCTATCTCCTCGATTCAGAAGAAATGTTGAGCATCTGTGTTTGTTACTCATTTGCATATCATCTTTTATGATGTATCTGTCCAAGTCTTTCACCCAAGTCTTTTATTAATAATTTATAGGCGTTATCTATATAATCTGGATATGAGTCCTTTGTCAGATGTGTGTATGGTAAATAGTTTCACTCTGACTGTTATTTTATTGTTATCCTCAAAGAGCAGTAATTTTAAACTTTTTCTTTTATAGTTAGTTCTTTTTGTGTTGTGTCCAGAAAATATTTGCCTACATTCAATCACAAAGATATTCTCCTATACATTCTTCTAGATGCTTTATAGTTTTAGCTTTTACATTTAAGTCTTTGAGCCATCTTGAATTAACTCTTGTGTAAGATGTGAGTTATGAATCAAGGTTCAATATTTTCCATACTGACATTCGGTTGACGCATGACTTGAAAAAAATGTTCTTTCCTCATAAAACTACACTGGTACCTTCGTCAAAAATCATTTGATTGTGGGTTTGTTTCTGGACCCTCTTTTCTTTTACATTGGTTTATTTGTCTAACTTAATGCCAATACCACTGTTTTGATTACTACACTTTATGGTAAGTCTTAAAATCATGTAGAGTTAGCCCCCCAACTTTGTTCTTCTTCAATGTCGTTTTGACCATTCTAAGACCTTTACAGTTCCAGGTAAATTTTAATGATAGTTTGTCAATATCTACAAAAAAGCCTGCTAGAATTTTTATTGGAATTGCATTGAATCTATAAATCAATTTTGGGAGAATGTACATCTTTATAATATTGATTATTCTAATTTGTGAGCATGGTATATTTCTCCATCTATTCAAGTCATTAATTTCTCTCAACAATGTTTTGTAGTTTTTATTGGTAGGAGCCTTTTGTAACATTTGTTAAATTTATTTCTAGGTAAATTTTTACATTACTGTAAGTGGAATTAATTAATTTTGGGGGTGGGGGCATACCACACAGCTTGTGGGATCTTATTTCCCGGACCAGGGATTGAACCCCGGCCTTAGGCAGTGAAAGCACAGAGCTCTAAACACCGGACCACTAGGGAATTCCCTGTAATTAATTTTTAAATTTCATTTTCTAATCGTTTGTCATTTCCATTAAGTTTTCACTTTAATTATTTTATTTTTCATTTGTAAAAGTCATATTTGGACCTTTTCCAAATCTGCTTGATCTTTCCTTATATCTCCTTGTTTTTCAATTTGTTCTTTTTAAAAAAACAATATAGCAATCATAGTTATTTCCTACTTTTGTTTGTGTATGATATTTCCAGTATTTGAATTCTTGTGGGTCTATTTCTTCTGTCTGTTGTGTCTCATTTACAGTGCCTCTATGTAAGGATAGTTCCTTTTTATTGAAAGCTGTGCATTTCCTTGAGATTTTATTTGTGGAAATTCTTTAAGGTCTGAGATAAAGGTAGGTTCCTCTATAGAGGATTTGCACTAGTTCTTGCCACCTGTACCACTACCAGTCTCAGATTAACCTAACAAATTATTGGCTTGAGTTTGGGGGGTGGGGGTTGTTTGTTGTTTACTGTTTAGAACACACAGGTAATATGAACTTGGGCCTCAAACTACATGAGGGGCAGATTGTGGTCCCACAGGCTCCATAATGACATTAATTTCCCTTTTTTTGCTTAGCACCTAGGGTCTTGCAACCCCCTGGTGGTTGATGGGGTCAGTAGCTATTTCCAGTTTACACAAACTGGGAGTGTAGACATTTGGGGGTCTCACCTTTACGGACGAGGTGTCTAGGGGCCTTGGATGGCCCTGGTCTCTGTACTTCATGATTCCCTGTCCCCTGTGAGGCCCGACAACAGAAGCTCAAGTCCACCTGGTTCAATCAATGCCCTCAGAGCCACAGCCAGCGCAGTCCTTCTTTCACTTAGTACTCACTTAGGATTTTTGCCTGAGACTCTCTTACTTTCTTGCCAGCTCATAAATGCATTTAGGAAGATATATTGCCTCCGCGTTTAAATTTTTTTCCTTGGGAGGGTCAATCCACCAGCGATCAGGAATGGAACTGCTACTACCTAACATCCTGCAGACATCTTAAAAATCGCTATCCAGTTATCTGTTAGAGCAGAATACAGTCGTAACTGTTATAGGTCTCACAGGGGTTCAAACAAAAGCTGTTTTGCAATACAGTATGCGAAAAACCCTGCTTCTGGCAGTGTCTCTACCCCTTCTCAAACATTAAAAACACACTCACAGTCTGTCTCTCCCCACTCGCCTCTGTCAAGCTGGTTTCCCCAAATGCTTGGGTTACTTTTAAGAAAACGTTTTGGTTTTTGTTTTTTATTGTTTTGTTTTCACTTGGACTTTTGTTATGAAAGTCTAATTTTAAACACACTTGGACTTTTGTTATGAAAGTCTAATTTTAAACACACTACTGACAAAGGATTGCCCTGTGGAAAGTTTCTCTGCTTTGAAGAATTTATTTATTTATTTAGATTAATTCAGTAAAAGTCCCACAGATACTGGAAAACAGAAGTGGACTCTTTTTGCTCACGTGAATTTGTGAGTGTGTATGTGTGTGTATATTTAATCCTGGTAGTTAACCTTTGCTCATTTTTGACTGCTTGATCTGCAAAGACAGATACAGGTATATTAAGCTCTCCTTCCTACTTTCCTCTTTCCCCAGAGACACATCTCCTGGGCCTGACCACCCTCCTTACCCCATAAGAGAACCAAAAAGTAATGCCAATCTTCTGGCCCCTGTGAGTTAGGGCTGGGGGCTAGCAGGCTGGAGCCGTCTTCTCTCTGGCCCCGAGAAACAGTCCCAAGCTGCAGACTGTGGCTCTGTTTGCACCAGGCCTGCCCTCAGACAGCTGGACGTTAAGCAGTCCCGGCCTCCCTCTCCGGGACTCGGCCTCCCGTGGGCTGATAATTAGGTTCTGCCTTGTTCCCAAGTCTAGGCTGCTGCACTGGTCACCTGTGTTGCCTACATCCTCTGTCTGGCCCAGACTCCTTTTTATCACCCTCCTTCCAAGACTGGAATCTCTGGCCAAAACCGAGCTCAGTGGATGAGTGTTTGCTCCATGCAGACGGACCTCCTAATGTGGTGCCTCCGCTTTTCAAGTACCCATTGCTGCTCTCTCTTCGTCTGTGGAAACATCTTGCTCCTTGTTGGCGTCTCCAGAGCGGACTGTCTGCACATGGTCATGTGTCACTCTTCCCTTGGTTGCCGCCTGCCCTGACGAGACTAGGTGCCTCACTAAGGTCGCTTACCCTTCCTCTGGGTTGGCCTGCCCTATTCAGTTACATTGTCTCAGGGAGAGCCCAGCTTTTCCCCCTGGTCAGCCAGGAAGATTCCCTGTGGGCAAGACAAATTGAGGGTTTTCAATAGGTTGCCCGTACCCCTTCCCCTTGGATCAAATTTCCCTTTAACCACACGTTCTTAAAAAGAACAGAGAAAAAAAAGCCAGAAGATATGGAGCACATAGCCATGTGGCCTCTTTGTAGGAGATCTGCTCAAGTTTAATTTTACACACACACACGCACACAGACACACACACAGACACACACACATACAAATTCACTTGCACATTTAGAACTATACATCCAAAAAACAGCACCCACATTTCATGAGAGAATTCAACAGAAACACAGCAGTACTGGGGAGAGCTTAATACAACTCTAAGTGGCAGATCAAGCAGTCAAAAAACAATCAAGAATAAATACCAAGGCTGAGTATGTGCTCACACTCCCCCCACCACACACACACACACACACACACACACACACACACGCACACGGTCACTTGCGCAAAATGCAGAGTACTTCTGTTTTTCAGTATCGATGGGACATTTACAAAACTGATCATACATGAAGAAACCTCAACAAATTCCTCCAAAGCAGCAACAGTAGAGGATAAATCCCTGTCTCTGGTGTGTTTAAAGTTGAGCATTTGTAACAAAAGTTCAAGTGAAAACAAATTCAAAAAACACTTACAAAAATTTCCTAAAGTAACCCAAGCATTTGGAGACATCAGCTTGAAAGAGGGAGGAGGAACGACAGCCTGTGAGCATGTTCTTGCAGTTGGAGAAGGGGAGATAATGCCAGAAGCTGAATTTCTCTTGTACTGTATTGCCAATAGCTTTTGTTTGAATTCCCTTCGATACCAATAGCAATGAAGACTATTTTAGTGCCAGAAAAAACTGACGGTGACTTTTAAGTTTGTGCAATGGGTGGGGAGGCGAGGAGTGGGAAGGTGGGGGGCAGAGTGGAGAGTGGACATTCCAACGTATCAGGTCTCCCAACAGGTCGGGATGGAAGTCTGCACTTACAGGCAAGCAGGTGGCCCACAGCCCCCAGGGCAGCCTCCACCCACCTAAGTCAGCAAGCACCAGCCCTACATAACTCCTTCCTACCTACAGGGCAAGGGCAAAGGATCCCATTCATCTAATTATAGTATCTTGGCCACAAGCAACCTCTAAAAATTCTCTGGGCCCAAGAGGGATGCTGACTCTCTCCTGAAGGTCTTTTGCAAAGGAAATGGCAGAACCTACAGACCTGTTAAGTTACCTGAACTGGAAAAACTAGGATGAAGGAGGATGAGCCTTAGTGGGCTTGAAATTCCCTGCCCTTTAGTTTGGGTGCCCTGTGTTTCCAGTTCCATCTGAATATGCCACTTTTTAAGCCAGACCAACAGGATCCAAGCAGCCATGCTGGCCCCAACCAGGTTGAAATTTCCTGGTGAACCTCCCCTTGGTGTCTCTCAGCATTCCCCTGAATGCTAAATGGCACGTTAAAGACATAATCGCACCCCCCAACTCAATAGCCGGAGCTTAGATTTGATCTCATTAAACAAGAGTAGGCTGTTCTGTTCTTTTCCGAGCTCTGAGGCAGAAGACTTGACGTATTGCTTTTTGACCCTTCTCTGGATCTGTTTCCTTATCTGTGGAAAGTATGGAGGGATGTTTGGGAAGACTAGGGAGAGAGTTAAAGCTGCTTTCTAGAATCTGGATCCCCTATACCTGTGGCCAGGGAGGAGGAACATTGCCTCCTAAAGCCTCTGGTAGTGGAGATTCTTTGGGTTACAAGAGAAAGCCAACTCGAAAGCATTAAGCAAAAAACAAAAGAAGAAAAAATTGGCTGAAATACCAGAAGAGAACAAGGGCAGATGAGGTCATTAGCTCTCAAGCTCTCTTTTTCTCCATCTCTCAGCCCAGCCTTTTCTCTGTCTAGTCCTCATTCTCTCCTCCACACATACTCTTGCATGTATTGGGGTAGAGGGGATGACCACCATCCTCTCCTGCCAGACGTTCTGAAACAAAATCCCAGGGACAGACTCTGAATGGCCCAACTGGGGTCAGGTGCCCATCATTTGGGTCAGGGTTTCTCAACAGAGAGGCTACTAGCCTTTCGAGTAGGACAATTCTTTGTTATGGAGCACTGTCCCGGGAATTGCTGATGTTTAGGACCCCTAGTCACTAAATGCCAAGGTGCTTCCCAGTCATTGTGACAACAACCACCAAACTGCACACCCCTCCCTTTCCAAGGCCAGGGCTGTGGGGTGCAACACTGCCTTATGTGGAGAACCACTGCCTTGTGCCAAACACTGAAGCCAGGGTCTCGGGGCATGGTGATTGGTGCCCTTGCCACCTGCCCTTTCCTGTGGTGGAGATCAGGATGGATGGGCCACTGGGTTTGGCAACCCTGCCAGACACATAAGGCACCGGTGGTTGGGCAGGAGTCATTTCCCAAAGGAATTCTCACCAGGTTCCTATTACCAGAAGGGATGCTGTGCAGACAAAGCCCATGGCTGTTGGTTGCAGGCCTCTGCCCCCATCTTTCAGGGCAAACGTGAGTGCTCCCAAGGTGAAGCGTTACCATCCTCCTTCCACCAACCAGTCCCCAGGCCTCAGTCACTCCACATCCTAAATCTCAGGACTCCAGCTCAAAACCGATCCCCCTTCACCTGGCATGGAGGCTCTCCTGGTCCCTTATGTTTTTGACTCCTCTACATACGCTCCCTGGACTTTGTCCCCAAGAGGCTGAGGGTCCCTACGTCCCCAGTCAGCACCAACAGTCAGCTGGACCGAACTTGCTGGACCAAACAAGAGCCACCAGGGAGGTTCTGCGGACTAATCACACCAGGGCAAGTGCCGTTTCTCTTGTGTGAGCCCATCAGAACCAGGCCATGTGGCGTTCCCAGGGCCCTGGCCACCTTCAGAGTTCTGAGAAAGAGGGAAGGAGGGGCTGTTTCTTGAGGAGCCCCAGTGTCTTCATGGCTCCACAGCTGAGCTGAGGGATGAGGCACATGGCTGCAGGAGCCAGGTTCTGGGAAGCATCTCGTGTGAGTCAAAAGCAAAGGCTAGGACATATTTTTCGAAGAGATTTCAGAGAGCTGAGCATTGGATGAGCGCTGCTCAGGTGGGGACAGAGCATGCTAGCATGGCTAACTCCTCCCCTGGGGGTCTCACACCCAGCACCCCAGAGGACAGCTCTTGACTCCTCCTTCAGACTCCAGAATGTAACTCAAACTCCTTCCTCATTTCCATTAAGATAGTTGAGACAGCGTGGTACTTTCCAAAGGAATTTAACTGTGAAGCTAAAGGAAATGAAAGAAGAAAATTCTGTAAATCCACCAAGCTTATAGAGTCTGTGTCCCAGCTTCTGGAAGGTTCTATTCCACACTCTATTTGAGAGTTCCTTTTATGCATGACTCCATAGTATTTCTGAGGTGGGTTTCTTCCTCCCAGTTCCAACCAAAAGCCAGTATGGGGTCAGGTCTCCTGGACGCACTGCTTTCTCTCTCCTAGTCCTCATGGGTAGAGTTGAGTGGGGGAAGGGCGGGTGTCCCCGGAGGGGCGAGACTTCAGCATAAGATCTTTCCACTCAACTGTTCTTTCCTTCTCAAACATAGGTAGGTCACCTCCTCTTAGCCTAGCTCTTTTTTCCTTCTAGGAGCTCATAGTATAGGGAGGGAGATGGCTACACATGATTAATACCTATTGTACTGTCATAACTCCAGTAGAGCTGGACCACCTCCTAGCCCCCTTATCATAATGTTTCATCAAAAGAAACAATGGTCTGACTTCCCCACACATGCAAAAAAGTCATATAGGTTTTTACTGAAAAGAAAAACTGTTAATGGTGCCAGAAGGATTACATTGAAATCTCACAATGTATCCTGTGCCACCCCATGCTCTTCCTTCTTTCCGAGAGGCCCTCTATCCATTCTAACGTATATCCAGTAGCCTCCTCCTTCCACTCTCCCACTACCCAGATCTCTATCCCAAAAGCCTTGGGAATCTGGCAGGCTGCCAGAGATGGCAGGAGGGACAATTTGCTCCTGTTTGTGTCACCACAATGCAACAGTACAAGTGTGGTGGTGGCGGCCTTCTCTCTTACCACTCTTTTCTCTGTCCATCCCCAAGCATTATTGCTCTCCCTGGGGTCTGTCCCACATCTTCTCACTTTGACTCAACTTACAGTTCTTCCTGGACAACCTTAAATGCTCCCCTGCCTGCCACCCACCCCTGGCATGGACATGCAGCTGATTCCCAAACCCCTGTTTCCCTAGGAATTCAGCCACCTAAGTGTCCAGGTTCTTCCAGTGTGTAAACTACTCCTTAGGGTTACCTGGAGCTTGAGACAGACCTGTGGCTGCCTACAAAGCTCTCTTTAGGGCAGTAAAACCATGACTTTTATAAGTAGGTTATTGACGATGTAACTTGGAAATTACCCTGTGTCTTATTTGTTTGCTCTTGGTCTCTCCTCCCTCCCCAGCAAATTTTGACCTGGGATGGAGGTGGGGTGAACAGTGAATAGCCCTTTTGTGTTTCAGACCAGATTGGCATCTCCAAAGTATTTATTTGTGAAATTGCCAGGCCCGTCAAAGGATTTGGTTGGATTCCCTAAGAGACAGATCCTTGGATTAATTGGGACGTGTGTCCCCCCACTGTGGCCAGGGAGTGACACATCCTAACTGGCTGAGGCCGAGGATTACTGTCCATCCCTGAACCAATCATATGGCAACTGGTTGGGATTATGGTAATTGTTAAGGTCAGTCATGGACGCTCAAACACCTAGAGCTCATCCAAACCACAAGGTAATCCCTCTGTGAACTTTCACAAGATAATATTTATGCCTTGTTACCGGGAACACATGCTGATATTTTGTAATCCTAGCTTCTTGACCAGGTAATGCTCAATTCTATTTCAATTTTTAAAAATCCTGGTCTGAGCTCAGTAGATTGACTTCACAACTCACTAATGGTTCATGGCCCACAGTTTGAAAAATGCCACTCTTAAGGTTTGCAGAAACTGCTTACATTGTTTAAATGGTTGTTAAACTGTGTCATAAATTCTCCAGGAATTTAAGAGGGAAATGTGTAAGGAAGTGGAATTTGGGTTAATAGAGGGTACAAGGTCATTAAGGGGTGGTACTTGCCACTTGTGACTCAGAAAAAGCCTTGAGAGAAGAAGACACTTTGGAGCTCCAAAGTGGGACTCCAGCTTCAAGTAATGAGACAGTCCACTGGGACTATCCCCCTGAATAGATCAGATTTGAGACTACAAGGGACTCCCCTGGAGTGGCAGTATGCACATGCAACACAGCTGGATGCCCTGAGAGGTTTTGTTCTACGATTTTTCTTAGCCAGAACCCAACTCCAACCTCTGACAAGACTTCTTCAATTCTTTGGAGAGCATGGTGAGCAGACAGAGGCTTTCTTGGTCACGCTAGGGCCAACCTTGTCCAAACACCTACTGTGAGGAGGGCAGTGTCTGTGTATGTGGAGGATATATAGGAGGAGTGAGGATAAACAGGGCATGTACCCATTTATATAAAGTTAAATGACATACACAAGCAAATAATATATTTTTCAGGATACATTCATATGATAAAGATAAAACTCAGAATAGTGGTTGAGATGGAGAGAGAAAGATACAGGGAAGGGACATAGAGGGTCGTTCAACAGTTATGGCAACGTTTCATTTCCTAATCTGCTAGATACATGGCTGGTTGTTTTATTATTTATTAAACATTAACAATGCAATGTAGACACATTGTGCATATACACACACCTATTAGGTATGTATGACAAAAAATATAATAAGCCATGAACCCTATGCTTAATGAGCTCACAGACTTAAGTGGAAGACAGCCATAATCACAATGAGATCATAAGAAATATAAAGAAGCAGTTCATTCTGGCTAGACTTATGACTTTGGGTAAGTTATTTTATTTCTTGAAGCCTCAAGCTTTTCAGATACATTTTACAGATAGATAGATGTTAGATAGATAGATAGTAGACAGATGATAGATAGATAGATAGTAGACAGATGATAGATGACAGATATATACATATACACATATATAATAGGTTTATTATGAGAATCAATTGATACGTGATGCATGAGAAAATCTTTGACAAACTGTGAAAGACTATAAAAAATGTGAGGTAATATTATCACTTTGGGCATATTTTCAACTGTGTATTTCTTCTGTGAAAGTGCTACCCCACACAGTTTTGGGCTCAAGTGGCAGTCTAAAGGAAACAGGTTGTAAGTAACTGTAAATTATTCTCAATCTAACAAAATTTTGTGTCTAGCACGATAAAGATGCAAATAAAGACGACACTGGCTACCACTGAATAGCTTGTGATTTTGTCAGAACAAGGACTTGGAGCTTAAGGGCTCCATTGGGACCCAGGACTTGGACTAGCGTGCTACTGGGGGTGGGGGAGGGTGTCAGAGCTGAGAGGAGAGTGCTGTGCTTCACCTTCCCTGGGGGCTCTTTCGGTCAAGTCAGCAGACCCCTGCCGCCGTGATCACACTGGGCCCTGGCAGGTGCTGCTTCTCCCTAGTGTTCTGGCCTGAACGTGGACACAAATGCCTCCCCCCCAGCTCTTCTCAGCCTCTGAAAGCACAGGAACACTCTGGCTTCTGATGCTGCCAGAGTAGGCTCTCTTTCAGGATTGCTGGACCCTGTCCTCTATTATAAGACACACCTAACATCAGCCAGATGCCCAGCCCAGCTCTGCAGTCTCCTCCTCCGGGTTCTGATTTCTGGCTCCTTGCCATCTCCTTTCCACCTTAAGGTCTCGGAGGCTTGTTCTCCAGAATAATGTTAGAATTTGTTGTTAAGACCTAAGAGTTCAGGCTCAAGGACCCTACAGACAAACTGACGCCTAAACTGAGGCTCCGAAGATTCTCTCTCCTGGGATAGACTATGTCCCAGAGCTTGAGGGAGACTGAGACCCCAGGTTAGAATCAGGTAGTTTATCAGTCAGAGTCCCAGCTGGACAGGTGGCACACTCAAATGGGGTCATTGGAGGGGAGTTTAATAAAAGGATTATTTTCAAAGAGATGGCCAGGTATGGAGAAACCACAAGGGAGAATGCAGAACCCCAAGGGCTCATGGAGGCACTGGTAACAGAAGGTGCTCTTACCAGCACAGGCCTGAAAAGGGGAGGAAGAGCTACTGGTGCCTGGAGAGAGAGTCCTGTGCAGGGAGCTGCTTGATGGGAGCTGAGCTTTTCAGTGGGGGAATGCAGCCAGACCTAGAGATCCCATAGACAGGGAACCCGGTAAATAAGTACCCTAAGCTCACTCTTCTCCCTCCCTCCCATCTCCAGCCAACTGGCCTAACCTAACTGGATACCACAGGGCAAGAGAACCCACTGCTGTATTCCAGATGGATCAGGTTGCAGGGCACAGAGCCAGGTGGGTCTGGAGGAGCAATTGGCTCACACAGCCTCACTGTGAAAATGGGGGCAGCTCGACAGGCCTGCAGAGCCCACAGTCAAGATGGGGAACCCAGAGGGTACCAGGTAACAAAAACACAGTCAAACAGTAGATTTGGGAAGACTACCTTCAGACCACAAGAATTCAGAGACAAAAAGGCCATTGGGAGGTGAGGGCACATCCTTGATGGCTGAATTCAAGTGTCCCGTGTTTAAACCAGGACAAAGTCACATCTTTGCAGAGATATTTTTGGCATGCAAGAATCGAATTCATTTAGCAATTTCACTTGAAGCAGCAGGCTGAAATTTTCCATCAACTGCTTTCAAGGACATTTAGAAGCAAATGTGTAGCAGACACTCCCTTATAAGCATCCTTGAGTGACTTAATGGAAAGATCTTCGTGCAACAATTCAGAAGACCTCAGTGATAGACTTCACTCTGCCTCTAACTCACTGGGTCCTTTAAATCACCCCCCTTCCCCTCTCTGGGCCTCAGTTTCCTTCTCTGTAATGTGAGAGGGTTGGCTATGATCTCTAAGATCCCTTCTGACTCTGGCATGCTAAGATTTTAATAGAAACTATACGATCAGGACAAGTCTTGACACATTGGTCTTGGCAGTAATTTTTTTTTGGATAGGAAACCAAAAGCTCAAGTAACAAGAACAAAAATAAACAAGTGGGGCAACATCAAACTATCAATAACAAGCTTCTGCACAGCAAAGGAAACAATCAACGAAATGAAAAGGCAACCTATGTAATAGAAGAAAATATTTGCAAACTATGTATCTGGTAAGGGGTTAATATCCACAATTTATAAGGCACTCATACAACTCAATAGCAAAAAAAAAAATACAAACCCCAATTTTAAAAATGGTCAAAGGACCTGAATAGAAATTTTTCCAAAGAAGATATACAAATAGCCAACAAGTACATGAAAAGATGCTCAACATCACTAATCATCAGGGAAATGCAAATCAAAACCACAGTGAGCTACCACCTCACACCTGTTAGAATGGCTGTTATCAAAAAGATAAGGGATAACTAGTATCAGAGAGGATGTAAAGAAAATGGAATCCTTGTACACCATTGGTAGGAATGTAAATTGGTGCAGTTGTTATGGAAAACAGTATGGAGATTCCTCAGAAAATTAAAAATAGAACTACCATATGATTTAGCGATCCCTCTTATGGGTATATATCCGAAGGAAATGAAATCAGTACCTTGAAGAGATGTCTACATTTCCATGTTCATTGCAGCATTATTCACAATAGCCAAGATATGGAAACAACCTCAGCATTTTCCAACAAATGAATGGATAAAGAAAAATATATATATATATATATATATATATAAAATTCAGTCTTTAAAATGTAGGAGATCTGCCATGTACAACAACATAGATGGACTTGGATGACATTATGCTAAGTGAAATAAGCCAGACACAGAAAGACAAATACTGTATGATCTCACTCATATGTGGAATCCAAAAATGTCAAATTCATAGAGGCAGAAAGTAGAATGTGGTTACCAGGGCTGGGAAGGTGGGGGAATGTTGGTCAAGGGGTACAAAGTTGCAGTTATAGATAATGAATATGTTCTAGAAATCTAATGTACAGCATGATGACTATAGTTAATAATACTGTATTGTATTGTATACTGGAAACTTGATAAGAGAATAGATCTCGGGTTCTCTCATCTTACACACACACATACACACGAATGGTAACTATATGGAGAGATAGATATGTTAACTAGCCTGACTATAGTAATCATTTCACTATGTATATGTACATCAAAACATACTTTTTTTTTTCTGGCCGCACCACTTGGCTTGTGGGATCTTAGCTGCCCGACCAGGGATTGAACCCAGGCCACGGCAGTGAAAGCGTTGAGTCCTAACCACTGGACCATCAGCAAACTCCCAAAACATGTACATTTTAAATACATACAATTTTTATTTTTATTTTTTATAAAAAGGAGAACCAGTCATGATGTATCAGCACAGCCAACTTGGCAGTTACTATGTGATTCCGTTTTGCAAGTTACAAAATTGTTTCTTTGAATTTGTTTCTTTCAATTTCTTTAAAATTGCTCCATTTCTCTAACGCAGCAAAGAGGCAAGAGAAAATAATTGCTTTCCAGTGGACTCATGCCCATGAAAACAAACCCGAGTGTACTGCTGCTGAAAAGAATCCAGTCTGCCACACTTCCTATTTATTTGGCTTTGGAGAATTGGGCAGAGCAGAACTGAGGGAGGCGTGATACACCGCACTGAGTCATCACCTGAAATGGCTTCCACCTCCAAGAGCCTCCCGCAGGCCGGGCTGCAGGGTAGGCCTCCTCTCACAACTTCCCCCTTAATGCTATTTCTCCACAGAAGAAGACCCCTGCGCTCACTTCCTCATTACAATTCCTGCCCACAAAGTTCATTTCTCTTGTCTCACCTAGAAAACAAAACCAGCGTCTGAATGTGTACTCTTTCTTTGGTTCCTGGCATTAAATCTGACTTCCTGTGAGAGGGATTTGTTGTGTTTTCCCGTCCACCTCCTCCTTTCTTAAGGGAGAGCACACTCACCTTCTTCCTTTAGAGATCTGCTCCTCCCCTGCTGCAGCCCGGCAGTAGATTTTACTGAGGCTGCCAATCACTGATTCTTGACCCCTGGCCACAAATATGATGATGCAACCTGAGCCTGACCAATCACAGAACCCCATCCCCCGGCCTCCAGGACTGCATGAGGAGACTGATAAAAGCTGGGGCAATCAGCTGGGACTTATAGCCAGTAAAGCAGGGGGAGGAAAGAGACACCTTCTCATTGCCTAGGCATAACTGAGCTAAATAATACAAGCCAGGAGCTTCCGGTGGTCATGCCTTCTGTGCCCTGTCCTTGCCAGGATGAAGCCAACTCAAGTAAGACAAAATGAGGCCCGAGCACAGAGAAAAGTCAAGGTGAGTGATGGAGGCAAAAGGATGGGAGCAGGGGGGAGAGGACTTGACAATATTGTTTGTTTACTGGACACAGTGATCTCAGTGCCAGGCCCACCTTTTACAGGAGACAATAACTCTTCTTTTTCTAAATTAAGCTAGGTATAGCTTGATTTCTGTCCCATAACCAGAATAATACAGAAACTGATACCTGCAAAAGGGGGACTTGTAAGTAATAATAGACTCTAAAAGGTGGAACTGGCTGAGGCAAGGTGGTGGGGAGCCAGGAGGATGGGGAGGCTGGCCTTCCAGGCCACGGGCTGGTAAGCAGCCTGGCAATATTTGCCAGCTGTCAGGAAAGGTCTAGGTCCAAAGATGTCAGGATGTCAGAGTGGGTTGGCTTTGCACTACCCAAAAGGATGCTTCTGTCAAAGCTGGGCTGTTTGAAAGCCGTAGGGAACAGCAGGGAGATAAAAAGAGAGGTCCTTCTCCTTGCAGCAAGATTTCCAGGGTGCAGAGATTTTGATGATTTTTCCTTAAAGTAATTCAACAGCAGTAATCTGTGGTTGGGAAGAGGGATACCCTGGGGGAGCTGGAGGAAGAGGGAGAATCTCATCCTGAAACCCCACTGGGTGGAACACAGCCCAAGGCCTGTGGGGACCTCCATCACCTTGTGGAGCTTCAAGTCAGCTCAGGCCAGGAGGAGGAGTCCCCAGAAAATGGACCCTGTGGTGAGAGCAGAGATCCCTTCCCTCTGGGGTCCAGACTGCCACTGCTCAGTGGAATTCTCCCAAGTCCCCCAAGAGGTAGGACCAATAGGAGGGCAGAAAGTATTTGCTCCTGTGCCAGAGCAATGAGCTTTTGCTGTCCCTGTGCAGAAGAATGGGATGTAGCTACTCGGCAAATGACAACTACCTGGCATTGTTTCTCCTTCCCCCTTTTAAATAGAATTTCACAAACATATAAGGAGTGGGTCAATGTACCATTTAATCACAGGTGGCAAGAGCATGAGTATGGCCAACTGGCCTCTCAACTAGAACCTGATCAAACTATTGCTCTGTCCATTATTCAACACACAGTTACTGAGCACCTACTCAGATACTCTTCTAGACCCTGGAGATATGATAATAAAGAAAAACAACCAACCGAAACCAAATCTTGCCCTTCCCTTCCTTCCCATACCAAGAAGAGTACTATCATCCAGGCAATGGGCCAGGCTCAAATCCCAGGAATCCTTCTCTCATAACTGAGACCTTTCAGCAAGACTCCTCCTAAATTCATCCCAAATCTGTCCACTTCTCACCATGTCTGCTGCTTCAGCCATAGCCCAGGACATCATCACCAATCAGCTAAGTCACGGCAACAGTTTATTAACTGGTCCATTTGCCTCCACAGTCCACTCAGCGCACATAAGTCACAGTGGTCTTTCCAAACAAAAATCAGTTCCTATAGTTTTAAACCTAATAGATCTGGTGAAATCAAAAATCTAGATCGTTGTCTCTATTTCAATAATAAAATGAATGCTACCTTCAGGAGGTATGTGTTTGTGAGACTCTCTTTGTGTACTTAAGGAGTCCATGCTGGTTTTGTATTTTCTGATGGTGGATAATGTCATGATGATACTACTGCCTCAAAAAATAAAAATAAAACCAGTTCATGTCCCTCTCTCGCTTAAAATCCTCCAGTAGATTCCCAGAGCAACCAGACATAAAGTCCAAACCGTTTACCTTAGTCTACAAGAGCCTAGGTGATCTGCAGCTGCCTACCTAGACTCCCTTGTCTTGCTCTGTCTTCTCTCCCATTTACTCTCCCTCCAGCTCCTTCCAGCTTCTTTCTGTCCCTTAGACACACCAAGTGAGCTTGCATCTCAAGACCTTTACAAAATTTGCTGTTCCTCCTTCCTGGGACACTATTCCCCCAGGTCTCTGCCTCCCTTCCATTGTTCAAAGGTAACAGGATGGGGACTTCCCTGGTGGCGCAATGGTTGGGAGTCCGCCTGCCAATGCAGGGGATGCGGGTTCAGGCCCTGGTCTGGGAAGATCCCACGTGCCGCGGAGCAACTGAGCCTGCGCACCACAGCTGCTGAGCCTGCGCTCTAGAGCCCGTGAGCCACAACTGCTGAGCCCAAGTGCCAGGACTGCTGAAGCCAGCACGCCTGGAGCCCAGGCTCTGCAATGGTAGAGGCCACCGCAGTGAGAGGCCTACGTGCAGCAACGAGGACCCAACGCAGCCAAAAATAAAAATAAATAAATTTATGAAAAACAAAACAAAACAAACATAACAGGATGTTCACTGGGACTTTTCCTGTCGTCCGGGAATTCCAGCTAAAGCCCAGAGATGAAAACTAGAGAATGGCCCTTTCTCAAGACAGCGGCTACCATGACACCAGGTTCCTCTCCCAGAGCTCATGGAAAGGTGTCAGACAGTCCCTACCACCATCCCTCCTTTCTAATCTTCATGAGATGATGGGGAAGGAGAGAAGGAGGGGAGTTAGAGTAAGAATCATCTGCCTTGTAGGGAGTGCAGTGTTTGTGATGAGAGGTGACCTCCCCCTAAGCCAAATATTGGGGAGTCTCCAAAGAACCAGCAATAGAGAGGGGTCACTGAGCGAAGGGGAAATTGGCATGCTGTTCCCAAGTCAGTTATCCTTTTCTAATTTGCCCTTGGACTTAGCTGAGTAAGGTAGAGGAAGATCGACTTTGTTTCAAGATGGGAATTGGGGCAAAAGGGGAGCTACCTATACTCTACTGTTGCCCTGGTGAGATTCCCAGTTGGGCTAAGTGGACATTACAGAAGGCAGTTGGTCCCACCTCCTGTAGGAAGGTCCTCCAGAGGATTCACCAGCATTTGCGTGCCTGCCACAGAGAGGGTGTCAGTGGCCACTGTAAGCTAGAGAAGTAGAAATAGCCAACCTGGAAAGGATGACAGCCCTGGCCAGGTAAGTAAAGAAACCCTTGTCCTGTTTCCTCTCCTCCCTCCCACCACAAACACACCTGAAGGGCTGAGCCTTGAAGAAGGAAGGGGAGAATATACCTCAGAACTTAATCAGACTCCTTCCCCATCTTCATTCCTAGAGGTCAGGATCTCAGCTCAAGTATGCTCTGCGTGAGGGCAGCGGAAAGGGAAAAGAGATTGAAATAGAGTTTGTGACTGAAGTCTTTTTTTTTTTTTAATATATTTTTCTATTTATTTATTTATTTTTGGCTGCGTTGGGTCTTCGTTGCTGCGCGTGTGCTTTCTCTAGTTGCGGCGAGCAGGGGCTACTCTTCGTTGTGGTGCACGGGCTTCTCATGGCGGTGGCTTCTCTTGCTGTGGAGCACGGGCTCTAGGCGCGCGGGCTCAGTAGTTGTGGCTCGCGGGCTTAGTTGCTCCGCGGCATGTGGGATCTTCCCGGACCAGGGCTCGAACCCGTGTTCCCTGCATTGGCAGGTGGATTCTTAACCACTGTGCCACCAGGGAAGTGACTGAAGTCTTAAAGTAGACTTTTAATACCCAAGAAGTCATGGAATCTTCCTGTGTCTGTCCCGGGCCTGTTTGCCCTCAAGGTGCATTTCTCACCCTTTCCCAATTCTGCCCTGTGTTGGGGGTGGGAGCCTGATCCCTGCAGGCCATGCTGCCCAAGCTACTGGCTCAGATGACTTCAGACTACCTTTGGTAGGTGAGGGATTGGAAAACAGGAAGAAGGAATGAATCAAGGCATTTTTCTTCCACCCTATCTGCCTTTAGTGCAGTTTCTGGCTGTGGGCTCTTCTTCCTTTATGACTCCAGGCTGAGCCCGGTCCAACTTCTGCTGCCTGATGCTCATTTCTAAGCTCTGGTAACACACTCTCCTTCCTTTGTCCCTCTTTTGATAATATCTGGTTAGTCTTACTGTGTCCTATTCTGTTCCTCAGCTTTCCCAACACTCACGTAACTAATTGTCTGCATCAGATTCCCTCTGTTTCAAATACTGAGAGTGCTTTTTGTCTTTTGGATGGATCTTAACTCATATACTTCCCCAGAGGTTCTATACTACAAAGGACTGTGCCCCAAATATAGCATGGCCAGGGATAGCATCTGTAGGAAGTCAAATAGTTCTATGTTTATACCTTAATCAAGACATCTCAATACACCAGTTGCTAACATCTCAACTCAAATGTCATCTCTTCAGAACGTTGTCTCAGCATCCCCCTCCCCAAATCACACCTCATTATTTTGTCTTCTTTTAGATATTTTCAGTACCTGATTTCATCTTATCTATTTATTTGTTTGCATGCTTATGATCTATTTCCCCTCCCACTGGAATATAAGATCTTCAAGGGCAATTACTCTTCTTCTATACCCCAATTTGCTCAATAAATAATTAATAATTTAATGACCAGCATCAGGACCTGGTGGAATGGAATGTACATCATCCAGAGACCCTCAATTTGCAGCAGCTAGATGTGATAGCTGAATGTCACTTTGGTTGTCAAATCTTAAGGAGGGGGTGAGTGCATTTTTATTGTATGTGAGTTAATTGTATTGTACATATGGGAAAGAGAGAGAGAGAGAAACCCAAGAGGGCGAATGTAATAGGCATCTTTCATTTTCATTTGCCAATTTACTTTTTCTTTCGTCTGTAGCATCATCCTTTCTTTGAAGAATTTCTCCTATCCCGGCCATAAAACTATCTAAGAATATAGAATTTGGGGAGATGAGATTTTTTAAATAATCTTTTACATTTCATTTGTGGTTAGAATATTCAGATTTTCTACATATTTTTGCATCCGTTTTGATCATTACATTTTCATAGCACATCATTGATTATGATCCATCCGTAGATGGACTTTTCCCCCTTTTCTGTCTCACTCTCCCCATTCCCTCTCTTTTGCTTCCTGGGATCACCTGCATCAAGTCTTGTCTTAGGTTGTGCATTTGGGGACACCAAAACACTCATCATCACAGTCTGGGAAATGTTTGATGTGGACACAGAATAGGATTAATGGTGGAACTTCTAAGTCAGCCTCCCTCCTGCTTGTGGGGATGCCTTGAAGAAGACTGCAGTATGGATGAACACAAAATGCCATACTATTTAACAGCTGTGACACTGGGGACACCTTAAATATGAGAATATTGTGAGAAGAAGCATCCTTGCCTGAGATCTGAGAAAGCACCATGGCATGGATTGGCAGAGATCTGTATCGGTGGCAGTGGATGGGGGAGGTGGTCTAGGTGTCAAGACACCAGAACAGGGTGGTCATGTCAGAGCCCATCTCTTCAAGACCAGCATGACTTCAGCACAGTTCTCAGCATCATAAGCTCCCTGCTAACTGCCGGTGGAGCACTGACACCGGGGAAGTGAGTCTGGCACAAGGGACATCTCTGATTCCCCTCTCCCAGCAGGTACCCACAGGTAAAAAATGAGTAGACCTGATTCCTGGGAAAAATATAAGCAAACCTGGACTATTTGAAGGTAGAATTATTGAAGAATATTTGGGGAAGAAAAGGACTTTGTGTTAATTTCCCACCTAGGAGGTCAGACTTATAATTTGGGTTTTAAAGGAAACATGAACCTATTTTATCATCACAAGTTGGTAAAGTCTGGAACATATTTTACAACCACGCTATCAACAATTATTTAGTCCAACCTTTCCCCAAACTCACTCATTTGCCTACTATCTTAACAATATACCATTTGTACGGCTAGTTACCTAATATTTTTCTTGAAACCAACATATTTTTAAAAACTTAAATACCCACTTAAGCTTCATATTGAATAAAAACAAACACGAAATTACTGATTTGGTGCTGCCTATATATTTCTAACACATATGAAAATAAGTATATAGCCATTAAAGGAAAAATCACCTCAATCTAGATGTGGTACACATATTACAAATTGGGAAACACTGATTAGACACAACTATAAATTACCCTGACTTTGTTTCTTATTAGATTTCTAGTGTATTACAATGCCCTCTACTTTGTGAGAGCCTAATTCTCTGTTCATTTATATTGGGTTATAAATTGTTCCACTAAGTTTGTTTCTCACAAAGGGTGCTTGGGTGTTATAATTTCGAGTCTTGACATTTCTGGAAGTCTCTCTCCTTTGTTCTCAGTTTGGCTGCAAAATTTTAATGTCATAATTCTTAATCTACAGGATTATTTACACATTGCTCCATCGTTTTCTAATTTTTCATACTGCAAACGAGAACTCCAACGCCAGTCTGAATTTCTTTCTGTAATGAAAATTTATAGGATTTTTACACTATACTTGAAATTCAGAAATTTTACCAGATGTGCCCTTGGGTGAATTTTTTTTGCAACACTTCTGCCCAGGACTAGTGAATCACTTTAATCCATAGCTAAAACGTTCAGCTCAGGAAATCTCCTGTCATTATTTTGTTAATTGATATTTCACTTCTTATCCATTCTTCTCTCTTATGCTATGACTCCTTCTGCTATATGAATATTGGGACATTATATCTATCACTCTCTTATTTTTTTTAATTAATTTATTTTTGTCTGCATTGGGTCTTCATTGCTGTGTGAGGGCTTTCTCTAGTTGCGGCGAGCGGGGGCTACTCTTCGTTGCAGTGCGCGGGCTTCTCATTGTGGTGGCTTCTCTTGTTGCGGAGCACAGGCTCTAGGCGCCCGGGCTTCAGTAGTGTGGCACGTGGGCTCATTAATTGTGGCTCATGGGCTCTAGAGCGCAGGCTCAGCAGCTGTGGTGCACAGGCTTAGCTGCTCCACGGCATGTGGGATCTTCCTGGACCAGGGCTTGAACCCATGTCCCCTGCATTGGTAGGTGGATTCTTATCCACTGTGCCACCAGGGAAGCCCTCTTTCTTGTTTTTTTATCTCATGAATTTATCTTTTTGTCTGTGTTCTGAGAGGATTGTATTAATTCTTATGAGTTTACTGATAATTCACTAAATCAGTTTTCAATAGTATATATGTGGCAGTCCTATTTTATTTGGGGGCTCATACAATCATGTATTCTATTTTCAAGTAGTGTTCCTTGTTCTCCTAGTATCCCATCTGATGCTTCTTTTACCCTCTGACATTTCACTGAAACACAAATATGAATTTTTCAAGTTGGCTCCTGTTTTCTGTAATAATTCTTTTTGATAAAAGCCATTGGCTCTGATTGATCTGCTGGTTCCCTTTTTGAGACTGCTTAATCTCCTCAGATGACTGAGGAGATTCGTCAAATCAGATATATGTTGCTATTTATAAATATGAAAGCCTGTATTGAAAAGGATTGATAGCTTTTCTGAGTGCTGGCAGCAATTGCCACAGGTCCCCATAAGCTTTCCCTCACAGGTCCCAGAGTATCTTTGCCTCCAGCCCTGGCTGGCATAGTGCTGTGGGCACCAGCATCTGGACAGACTCACAAGCAGGCCCTGCCTTTGTAAGATATCCAATCACACTAGGTTCATTCTTCCAGAAATTCTCAAGACTTCTGCCTGGTTGATGTTGTTCTTCCTTTATAACAGTGGTGTTTCAGAGCTTTTTCCTCCTCTTATTTTTAGTACTTTCAGCATTTCAATGAGATTTGGGGAAGTTACTGTAAGCTCAAATTATTATCATGAAATAAAACCTGCATGGCTTCCCATTAGACTGAGCCTGATGTAACTGGCTCTGTGGTGCCGGCCCGAAGACCTCCAACTTCCAATGGCCAGCATTTACATCTCTTTGCCTGAGAACTTTCTCTGGCAGCCCGAGCCCACTGCGACTGAGCATGGCAGGTCAGAAGTACTGGAATGTAATGCCCCTCCGCCTTTCAATGACTGGTAGATGTTGGTGTATAAATACCACAGTTCCTTGTCCCTTAGGTGGGAAACTCTGAGGTGCCTGTTCTACACTGGATCCCAGAGTTCCTAAAAGGAGAGGATGATCTGGTCACCTGCAGTGGTGACTAGATGCCCCCTTTAAAGCCTGCCTTCCCTTCCCTATCTCACTTCCCCATTCCGCTACTGGTGTGTCCCAGGATCACCTCCCACATAAACTACTGGCAAATGAATCCTCATCTAAGGAGGACCCCAAATCAAAACACTGACAGTGTGGCAAGTTTTTTTTTTAGAAAGTTCTCTCTCCTGGTGTAGAGAACGAACTGGAAGGGAGAAGCTGTGGGCCAGGAGATCAGCATGGAGATGTGAGACACAGTCCTACAGAGGTAAGACAGGAGCCTGCTCTCTGTCTCAAAGGAGGACCAACACATGCAGCAAAGCAAGAGTGCCCCGAGATATTTTTAAAAACACTTTGACATTTGGAAGAACAGAAGTAACCACCATGGAAATATCCAGACTTTGCTGAACTTCCTCACACCTACTTTACATCTCATTATTATTGTTGCTGTTATTACTAAGAAAGCACTCAGGAAATAATTGTTGAATGAGTGAGTAAGTAAATGACTCCCGGGCTGCTGGTTGGCTGGTGGCACCATTCCCTGAGAGAAGGATCAGAGGAGAAGGAGCACGTCTGGAGGAAGGGGTGGGGGAGGCAATGTCCTATGAACATATCAGATAACAGGGCATTCTGGGTTCTGCTTGGAACTCAGGGTGCTGGGCAGGCTTAGGCAGGGGAATAATCAGATTATTTCACTGTCATTGTGGCACATGCTCCTGTCAATCAGAAGGAATATAGCCCCAGTGCCAGAGAGGAATCACGGAGCCCCTACTGGGCCAGATGATAACATTTTAGTTGTAGGGTCGTGGGGAAGATAAGCAGAGGGGCAGGGGAGCCAGGATGCCCAGGGGCTCAGGACAATGGATATTCACCAACAGGTACAGCTGCACTAGCGTGTACAGGTTGAGCCAGAGCTCTGGGCTTGAAGGCAGACAGAGAAACCAGGCAGATTGGAAGACACCATCCAGCAAGTCTAGAGAAAGGGCCCCCAGCTCATCTTGAGAGACATCTAGGGCAGGCCAAGGATGGTGAGCACTTACTCAGGGTCACAACCCCACTCCCAGAGCTTCTAACAACTTAACTCAGTGGAGATAGTTTCCTTGACTACCTCTATTTTACAGATGAAGAAACTGAGCTGCAGGGAAGTGTTGAGTGTAGGGTATGATTTTCAGTAACTTGCGGATGATTACACGGCTAGTGGGTGGCAGAGCCCAAATTCAAACCCAGACAAAGGCCTGTCTACACTCGACTGCCCTGTAAGTTGGAGTACAAGATGGAAGACAAAGGGGAGATCAGCCAGCGGTGATCAAAGAACTTTGAGGATGCTCAGCGGTATCTTGGTGACTCAGGAGCTCAGGGAATAACCAGAGAGGTACTCCCCTAGCGCTGGGTTAGGCAGGGATTGCACACATACACTTGCCCCAACTGGTAAGGTCTTTGAGGAGTTGGAGGAAGAGGAGCTACACATGGGATTTGAAACAATCTCTGTGGCAGGAGAATAGGCTTGGTGGAGTTGAAAAGTGGGGGCACCATTTCTCCAAATTCAAACATGGTGCTGGCTACAAAAGCATTATTGAAGAAGTATCTCTGAATGGATGAACGAATAAACAAAAGACCTGCTTGATCTTTCTCAAACACAGAACTGATCCCCATCCCATATCTCAGCTTCTTAAAATCTTCCCAAGCTGCTCCACCAGTAGCAGGATGAAGTCCACATACCTTATCCTAGAATTCAGGGCCAGCATCTACCATTACATCCCCTACACTTAGCCCTTCCCTGCTGCTGGGTGCTGGAATCTCTCTCTCTCTCTTTGGTCTTTTTCTCAACCTCTTGAGCCCTATTTTCTGGTCATTGCAAACCTCCTCACATTATGGGTGGAGGAATTATTTCTTTTGCATAACTCATCTTGGATGAAGCTACCACTCACAGTCATAGACACACAACATGAGTGGGACCAACCAGAATCCTTTTCAGGAAATAATATAATCCCAGAGGGGAGAGGGAGTCTTCTCTTTCCTCTGAGGCCACCCTCTGGGATCTGGAGTAACGAAAGCCTGGAGCTATGAACAACCCCTGGCACACGAAGGAATCTTGTTCTCGCTGAAGGGAAGGAAGACACATATAGAGAAAAGCAGAAGCAAGACAGACAGACACACACACACACACACACAAAGAAAAGGAGAAACAGACTAAGTGACGATGTTGCTTGAATCTCTTGGATTCCCTGTCCTTCTTCCTGGTTTTATGAGCTAATACATTCCTTTTTGTTGTTGGTTGTTTGTTTTTTGGCTTATGAATTTGCCTTGTGTTTCCCTCACTGATCTCTATTCAGCTGGACTGTACTGCTGCCACTCCCTGAGGTCCATGCGGTCTCCTACTTGCACCCCCTACAGGTTCAAGCAACATAGTCCAAGCCATCTAAATGCAGAGGGTGCAGGAAATTTGAGACTGGCTCTTGTGATCCATTCTCCTTGTTCCCTTGCTTCTTCTGAGGCACCACCACGCAGACACGTTGATTTTGGCAGAGAGCCTGCCCTGGACTTCCCCCTTCATTCTGTGTCTCCCCCAACTCCCCTTCCTTCCCAGATTCTCGGCTCCTTCATGCCCTCCACAGTCTGACTCCCCCATGGAACCTGGCCCCTGATGTAAGTGGATATGGGACAGCCGCTTCTGTCTTTCTGCTTCTGAACAGGGGACCTTGGATGCTGCCGGCTCCAGACCTTGAGAGTCCACAATATGGACTCAGAGCAAGTACCACAAGACCTCTTGCCCTGTAAAGACTAATGTGGCCTCTCTTCCCTCCCCTATTATGCCTGAGAGCGCTAGCCTGCTCCCCAGCCTTGAAGGACATTCAGGGATAAAGTGAAGGCTGGAGAGCTTTCAATCATTGCGTTTCACTTGTGTGACAAGATCTAGGTGTGAAATACACCAGGTGTTCAGTGGAGGAAGCATGACAAAAGGTAGGCAGGTTCAGAGGACTGGGGGATGTCACAGAGGAAGCAGAGTCTGCATTGGCTGTTGGCAAGAGGGCCAGGCTAGACCTAGAGTGGCTAAGGCTTTCCCAAGATGGGGCAGGGCACGGACAGCAGCCTGGTAGAGGGGCCTATGTGGCTCACTTAAGTATTCATGAGGCCCTCAGGCTAGTGGCCTTTGGCAAATGACAGGAAAACTGATGTTCAGTGAAGGGCCTTGAATGCCAGGCCCAAGATTTTGACCGTCATTCTCAGAGTCTAACCAGGCCTGGGGTTGTTGCAAGGCCTCTTCTGGGAGGGCCGGTTGGTCATACCCTCCTTTGGTGCACAGAGGACTGAGAAGCCAGGGCATGAATGTCAACCGCCTTCCTGGGGTCAGCAAAAGGGGTCTCCCCTCCTTTTGGCTCCCCCAAACCCCGACATCACCCTGAGCCTTCTGTGGCCCAGGGCCGCGGTGGGCTCTGGCTAAAACAGAAGGCACCTTCTTTTCATGACCTCAGCACCTCCTGCCCCCCTCCCCCCTCAGTTCCTGTCCATGCTAGGCACCCCACCCCCCAGCCACTGGGTGGGTGAGCGAGTCCTCAACAATCCCTTCTGGGGCTTTCCAACCTATAACTGTCTCCATCCCATGACTCAGATTTTCACTGCCCTTCCATTTAGGAAGCCCCTAAGTGGAGGTTCTGGGCTGTCTGCCTTTTTTGGTCCTCCATTTCCTTCCTACCTCAAGGACTATTAGGGTGGATTCACTTCGCTGAGTTTCTGGGCCAGCCCAGCTGAATGGGAGGAAATATCCCAGCATGCCACTTGCCTGGTGATTCTGTTTCTCCTGCAGCATCAAGCCAAGAGCCAGAGAGTCACAGCCTGGGAGCTGGGAGGGAGCGAATAGGCAGCCTTGTGCAGTTGCTCCTTGAAATGATCCTGGGCACTGGAGTGAGACGGACCCTGGGCCTGAAACCAGACCCACCATTCAGCAGCCTTGTGACCTGGAACAAGTGACTTCCTGAGCCTCAACTTTTTTTTTTTTTTTTTTTTTTCTTTTCATTTGTGAAGTAGAGATAAAACTACTTACCTTGCAGGGTTATGAGGAAAGATAAATGGGACTTATGTTAAGTCTGATATTTAGGAACTGACAGCTGATATTATTTATTTTATCCCAACCTCCTTGAGAGAAAAAGGCAGATTTGCCCAAAGTCATGTGTTGAGACACAGTTGATCCTGTTTGTCACACTGGGGCTCTTCTGCCCCCACTGAGTGGAAGACAACAGGCAGGAGCAGAGGAGCATGATGGGAAAATCTTCCTGTTCTCTGATCATCTCCCGAGGGGTAGCACAAGTGGCAGTGACAGGGTTAGCAAACCCACCCCAGGGCCGCTTCCACATCACTGGTGAAGAATAAAGGAACTGGGGGAAAAAAGTCAAACAGAAGAAAGCGCCTGGAAAAGATGTTTTTATGTTCACTTACATGGAAAAAAAAAGAATCAAAGTGTACAGCATGAAGGTATACGTGTCTCAGAAAATTCATCCTCATGAACCTGTTTGTTGAATCGCAGTTATAATTCAAACATTGCCAAATGGAAGTTATAAAATCAGGGTGGGGTGTGGGGAAAGGGCCACCACAGGAAAGGTAGTAATTATGTGCTATTTCTTCTCTAGTTTCAGTTCATTGGGAGTTTAAACTTTTCCAGCAAGTCATTTATATAAACAGATGCCATACTAAAATATGTTGTGTCAAAATATAAAACTCCTAAAGCAAGATGGCAATAATATTTTAGGAAAAAAACATTAGAGTCTAGTAATATCAGAAAATACAAATAGGGTCATCTTGAGCAGTTCTGTTTCTCTGTATGAACAGCAGTTGCAAACAATGGATGTATAGTAAAGAACAAAACATTTGGTCTGCACATAACTTAGAAAGGGGTACATTTCTAAACACTGACTTTGTAAGAAAACATGAAGGACATCTTACACTCAACAACGGTTAAAAGAAGGAAATCACTTTCTGAAGGATGCAGTGGGCAGAGTGCCAAGGCCTTTGTTTTCAACTTGCTCTTAACCGTGTTGGGATGTGTTTACACTGCATGGGTTTCCTGCAGAATCTAGCACCAATAGATGGATCAGATTTTATCTTTGATCTGAGTCCTTAATGTCTTCAGTTTTGAGTGTATTGAGGTATGTTTTCTTTGGTTGCTGTTGTGATGAATGTGTAATAAAAAACTAATATTTACAACGTTTAAACATTTTAGATTTCAGTGTCAACTCTTCACATAAAAAAAAATTGGAAAACTCTTAAGAATCATGGGAAGGTCATTACTTCCTCGCATCTGTCATGAAACTGTTTTCGATACACAGAACAATTAGCCTATTAGCACAGCTGTATGCTTTCTGGTCCAGAATCTTCCCCGTGCTCAGCGGGGAGGCCAAGCCCATGACTGCCATGTCGGCGGTTCGCCACGCTTCACAGTACTGATCCACAAGACGGACTCCGTGGGTGCTGGAGCCGTGCCAAACGACCTTCTGGGGCCTGAAAAGGAATTTTGTTGTGTTACTTTTTGAAATGACCCCTCTTTGTGGCATATCTCGGTGAGCAAATTGGCATAAGTCTAGTGAGTCAAGTCAAACTCCTGAACCCTCCAGGGTCTGACTGCACATCACCTCTCTGTCTTTATCACTGTTTCCAACTTTCTGATCACACTGCATTCCAACCATATCCAGCTTGTACTTGCTCTGAAATCATACTCTCTGCTTTCGTGAATCTGAACCTTTGCTCATGAGGCCCGTTAGTCTGGGATGGCCTTGCTTTCATTTTCAGTGATTCCTTCTCATCTTTTACAAGTCCATTAAATGCCCCCTCTTACAGGAAGGCTTCCTGATTCTCACCACCAAGGAATAATGACTCTTTCCTCTGTGCTCCTACCATCTTATCTGTTTCTCCATTTTCCAATGACAATATTACGTCTAGAATTGTAGCTAGTCTGTGTCTATCTTCCCACAGACTATGAGCTTTGAAAGGAGAGGGGCTGTGTAGGTTTATTACTGTGCCTTCCAGGCCTGGCATTAGGCCTGGCATAGAGTAGACACTGAGGAAAAGTTTACTGAGTTGTTCTATTCTTAAAAGCATACATAATTTTCAAAGAATTAGAGTACAACTCACAGTATAGGGTTAAGGAATCACCAAGAATAGCATTACTTACCACTTATTAAGTGCCTACTGTATGCTAGATGTTCTCACACTTACCTTTTAATTCTCACAACAGTCTTATCCATATGGATATGATTATCCTGCCCATTTGACAGGTGAGGCAACTGAGGCTCAAAAGTGGAAGTGCCTTGCTCAAGGTCCCATATTAAGTTACTGGACCCAGGTCTCCTGGTTCCATGGCCAGGCTCTCTCCATGGCCCCTGGCTGCCTCACTGAGGCTTTACGCTGGCAGCACTCCAGAGGAGCAGCTGATAAGGGCATCCCATTGTTAGACTGTCTCCTAAAACTGTCTATCATATGATATACTTCAAGGGCTTCCATCTCTACTTACCAAGAAGGATCTGTCATTACGTCTCGGCCATCAAAGGAATATATTGGAACATGTGTATTGAACTGACCTCCATGGCCAGAAAAAATTGAGTCCCAATTATTAAAAAGTACTTGGCCCTATGGAGACAAAATGCCATGTTAGAATCATTATACAAACAGCCTGCAAATATTTATCCATTCTTCAAGGCCCAGAAGTCCCTAACCCCAATCCCAGATCCTGGACAGAGGGAGAACTCAGGAAATACTTGTGGTTTGATTTTATCATCTTTCCTTGAACCCTTTTGGCTTTATGGTCTTATTTCTTGAGGTAATTTCTTTTACTATATGTGTATAAAGTCTCCTCCCTATCAAAAGTGTGTTTTAGGTCTTTATCATTGCTATTTTATTTTATTTATTTATTTATTTATTTTTGCGGTACGCGGGCCTCTCACTGCTGTGGCCTCTCCCGTTGCGGAGCACAGGCTCCGGACGCGCAGGCTCAGCGGCCATGGCTCATGGGCCCAGCCGCTCCGCGGCATGTGGGATCCTCCCGGACCGGGGCACGAACCCGTGTCCCCTGCATCGGCGGGCGGACTCCCAACCGCTGCGCCACCAGGGAAGCCCTATCATTGCTATTTTAAACGTATATACTGAGCTTCAAATTTGTGCCAAGCCTTGTGCCAACCTACAAGTGGATGATGTGGAGATGAATTTCTTACTCCTTTTCCTTCGGTTCTTTGTATTCCAAGAATACAATCTGAGGGGGTGAATGTGGTAGAACAGAACCTTGGAAGACGGGATGGGGAGTGCTGGGTGTGGGGTCAGGATGGACTTGCCAGCCTCAAGGTTCCAAACTGGAGTACTGGGGTCACAGGGACCAAAGGGTCTCGAAGCACCTTTGAGGTCTGGTTAGGGGTCAGGACCCAGGATGTGTGTGAGCACCAACAGGGCTGCCCCTCCGTAGCCTTAAAGGAGTAGAGGCTATTTCGATGGTACAACTGAGGGGTGATGCGGGGCCCTGCCTTGCCAGGGAATGAGGGCAGAGAAAGATCTGAGGGTACCAAACCAGGGTGCAGGACAGAGTGGCTCTGCTTGGGGACCAGTGCTCGCCAGCTGTTCTCTGGTGCCACTCAGCCAGTGCTCTACAGAAGGCATCCTCAGGTGGAACCAAGAGGGGGTCAAGGAAACTAATTCCAGTTTGTAGTGCCTTTGAGTAAACTGCTTTCTCCCTGTGAGCCTCAGTTTCCTCATCTGACAAACAGAAAAGAATAACTCCCGTTTTTATCGGGAGTATCTATTAAGATCACGGATATGAAGTGCATTGTAAACAAACACAAAAGCTATATAAATGAAAGAGGTCATTACTATCCCTCCTGTCTGCTCCAAGGGTCATAAACCATCCAAACAGGAAGGGCCATTGTAAATATAAGGCAACTGAGGTCCAGAGAGGGAAAGTAACCACCCAAAGTCACACAGCTAATCAGGGCCTTGAAACAGCATACTTCTGATGATGTTAGGAGTGGCAACTGCCTCTAGTCCCTGTGGAGACCAGTCCGTCCAGGAGGCAATGGGAACGATATTTATTTTTACCTTAAGGTTCACTATTGGAAGGCTATATCTCTCTGCTTTCCTCACAACTGTAGAGAGATCTTGCAAATGGGAGGATAAGAATGCTTCGTAGGTGGACAACAGTCCTGCTGCCCTGGCCTGCTGGAAGCACTGAAAATCAGCTCGAATGTCCCCAGAAAATGGCGTGTTCAGAGCGACCAAGTGTAGCTGAAAAAAGTGAGAGAAAAGATAGGGCAGTTGAAGAATTAAAGCAAACTCCAACCCCCATAACCATCACATGTTCCTAATAAGATCCCAGACTTGCTGCAATGGAAGGCACGCTAGAGGTCACCTTACTCAACCTCTACCTGACATTGGGATTCTAGCCCCTGCTGGACCATCTCCAGGGAAGGAGAGCTCAGGTCTCCCAAAGCAGCCTGTGTCAGCAATCTGAACAGCTCTAAATAGTAGAAATTTCTTCCATATATGAGAAAAACAAAACAAAATAAAGCACTTCAGAGATCTGAATCCAGCCTGCAGGCAGGCCATCTGTGGGTCTGCCCCTCATTGAGTTTCCAGGAGGTTTTTAAGCTGGCTTTGGTCCTAGATCTCAGAGCTACATCAAGCTATCTGCCTCTCCTGCCCTTTCTTCCACCTCCTAGTAGGCCTGGGGCTGATCATGAGGGACCAGAGGGAAAAGGCATTGAAAGGAGAAGGTCATGACATTTATTACTAAGACTGCTGGGATAGACCCTTTTGGAAACTAGGGGTCATACAGTAATTCTAGCCTCACATTCCTGCCACCTTGATCAGGAGCCCAAATAAAATCCATTCCATAATCTGCTTTCTCCCCCTCTTTCTCTCCCCAAACCCAGCCTTCTTTTGCGGCCCTCTCTCCCAGCCCTTTCTGTCGTACCCTCTGAATTATACTCCGTAATCAAGGAGTAGTCATCTCCCTCCTCAATCTCATGTCAGGAGTAACTTTTATCTCATTAGCATAGAGCTGGTGCAGGACCCGGGCGGGCCCAAGTCGCCAGAAAAGGAAAACATTGTTAAATATCTTAAACCCATCTTCCTCCCTCTTATGTGTCTGAAGACCGTGGCACCCGAAGGAAGAGGCCCTATGGTCTCATCACCTTTCTGCTGCTGTGTTTCTGGGGGCTACACCCAAGGGCAGTCGCCAGAGGCCCTGATGGACTGTGCTTCCCTGATACCAGAGGACACCTAGGAAAGGGGCAGCGGTGAGTGCAGGTCTCCCTGCCACACCTCCAACCACACCACCTCCACCTCTCCTTCTTTAAGGAGATGCACAGAGAAATGTCTGCAACGATGGCTGCTTCTGAATGGTGAGATTGGGGGCTTTTATATTCTCATGTTTCTATACCTTTAACCGCTGGAACATTTCTATCATGAATAGATATCATTTTTATGAAGACAGTGACATTTCCACAATCAAACGTTAAAGTGGCTTTTTGAAGATGGTTGCAGTTGTGTAAAATTATAAGTGATTTACTATTTTCTTTCCATTCTTTTTTTTTTTTTTTTTTTTTGTGGCTGTGTTGGGTCTTCACTGCTGTGCGGGCCCTCTCTAGTTGCGGCGAGCGGGGGCTGCTCTTTGTTGCGGTGCGTGGGCTTCTTGTTGCGGTGGCTTCTCTTGTTGTGGAGCACGGGCTCTAGGTGCGTGGGCTTCGGTAGTTGCAGCACACGGGCTCCGTAGTTGTAGCACATGGGCTTCGTTGCTCTGCGACACGTGGGCTCTTCCTGGACCAGGGATCCAACCCGGGTCCCCTGCATTGGCAGGTGGATTCTTAACCACTGCACCACCAGGAAAGTCCCCTTCCCCATTCTTTTTATTCATTGTCCAAATTTTCTACAATGAATATGTATTGCCTTAGAATTTATTTAAAAATTTTGTAGCTACTGCCCTAATGTCTCCCCTCATAACTAAGCTTTTTGAAGGGTTACCTATACTTGCTTCTCTATTTCCTCACCTCCCATCTACTCTGCAACCAACTAGAATCTTGTTGGCGTCCCTCCATGCTACAGAAATGCTTTTCTCTAGTTTCTCAATTTGAACAACACCTTTTAGTTCTTTCAATGGGCCTCTTGGCAGCATTTGACACTGCTGGCTTCTATCTTGTTTGGCATTCTTTCTTCCTCTCTGGCGATGGCTTCTCAGTTTCCTTCTCGTATGTCTTCCATCAGCTCCTTTTTGTTTTTGCTCCTCAAAAACCAATCTCTTCTCACCATATAGATTCTCTTTTGGGAATCCTACCATCCCCAAGACAATTTCCATAGCTCTGCTGAAAACTCCCAAGTCTGTATCTCCAGACCAGACCCACCGCAGGGTTGCAGACCTTCTGATCCTGCTTCCTCCTGGTGGTCTCCACTCAGATATCCTACAGGTACCGCAGACTCACCATGCCCTACATTAGTTCCTGCTTGGTGAATGGCAGCACTAAAGGAAACGTGTTTCTGGTGTCCGCCAAGTCCATGCCGCCTTCTTTGAAAGTGTCCCCACAATACTTGCTAAAAAGAGTGGCCTCAGGCCATTCAATTTCATTCTCTTGGCTGCTCTTTTTTTTTGTTTTTACATTTAAAAAAAATTGGGGTATAGTTGCTCCACAATGCTGTGCTAGCCTCTGCTGCACAACGAAGTGAACCAGCCATGTATACACATATCCCTTCCCTCCTGAACCCCACTCCCACCCGCCTCCCATCCCACATACCTAGGTCACCACAGAGCACTGAGCCAAGCTCCCCTCCCTACACAGCAGGCTCCCGCCAGCCATCTGTTTTACACATGGCAGTGCACATACATCGATCCCAATCTCCCAATTCATCCCCTCCACCCCTTGTGTCTACACATCCACTCTCCACATCTGCATCTCCATTCCTCTCTTGGCTATTCTTTTTTTAAAAAAATAAATTTATTTATTTATTTTTGGCTCCGTTGGGTCTTCGTTGCTACGCACGGGCTTTCTCTAGTTGCGGCGAGCGGGGGCTACTCTTTGTTGTGGTGTGCGGGCTTCTCATTGTGGTGGCTTCTCTTGTTGCAGAGCACGGGCTCTAGGCATGTGGGCTTCAGTAGTTGCAGCACACGGGCTCAGTAGTCGTGGCACGCAGGCTCAGTAGTTGCGGTGCATGGGCTTAGTTGCTCCGCAGCATGTGGGATCTTCCCGGACCAGGGCTCGAACCCGTGTCTCCTGCATTGGCAGGCGGATTCTTAACCACTGCGCCACCAGGGAAGTCCCTGGGCTACTCTTGATTTGACTGGGAGTAGGCAACTGACCCATGTAGACTACCTCTCCCAAGACTCTGAATTGAGTCAGGTGGTACTGAGCTCTGCAGCTGTAAGATCCCATAGAGTTGAGGCCAGGATCAGTGCCATGGCAACCCAAGGCTGTGCGCAAGCTTTGCAGATGTAACCTATGTCTGTGTGCTGGGGTGGGGGTGGAGGAGAAGCAGGAGGAAAGACCTTTGCAGAGGCCGGTCTGTAGAGATACTAATAGCAGGAACAAGAGTCCACAGGCCCCGTTGTACTTCCTGCAATTGAGTTCCAGGAGGTTCCTGCAATTATCTGAACAAAATCTTCATTTACGCTAGTGAAGAAATAGAGTGAGAGTTTCAGGTCTAAGCAACAAAATGATCCCTGGAAAAAAAAATCTATCACCACTCAGTTACCCAAGCAGAAACCTGGGCATCATTCCTGATCCCCTCATCCTCACTGCCCCATACCCAACCAATGACCAAATTGTCACTCCTGCCTCCTTAATTCCTCTCCCATCTGCCCACTTTTCTACATGTTCACTGCTGTGATCCTAGTTCAGATAATTACAGTAACTACTTAACTGTCTTTGGGTCCCTGGTCCTGTGCCCTCTAATCCATTTGTACATTATAAGCAAGGTAATTTCTCTGATGCCAATCTTATTTACCCTTGTCTTCCTTAAAATCCTTCAATGTTCCCCCACTGCCCAGTGGAAAAGGCCAGAGGCCTTGGCTTGGCTTTCAGGTCCTTGATGACTGACCTTGCCCTATGCAGACTATACTTTTCCCTTCCCTGCCTTGAACTCTACTCCTTCGGCAAGACTGAAATACCTGGAATTAGAGAAATGTACAGCGCTTGCCCTTGCCTCCCTCTGTTCCATAGTCCCTCTGCCTGGAACTCCCATTCCCCTCCCCTTACCTGGCTCTCCCCTGTTCTCACCTGTCCCTCAGGTCGTGATTTAAAGGTCACCTCCTCCAAAGAAGGCAGACTTCTTTCACCTTCCTAACACTCCCAGTACCCTGCGTTTGCCTCGCCCCAACGACTTCTCACACTGTATTGGAATTACCTATTTTTTATTTGCCTCTCTGGCTCGTCTATGTGCATCTTGAGGGTAGGAACTGTGTGCCAAGCATGGGGCCTGGCACGTGACAGACATACTTTCGGCATCTGTACAGTAAATGCATGAATTGTACTTACTGCAGGGCTGTCATAATTAACACTTGAAATAGACGCCAGTGGAAGCTGAAGCTGATGAGACTGTCAGGTAAAAAAGGAAAAAAAAAAAAAAACAGTCCTGAATATGCATTCAATCTGTTCTTCACCGTACATTAAGGTACAAGTGCAATGTTTCTTGAAAAGCTGCTTTAAACAGTTTGTCATGGTCTTTGGACCACTCTTAACTGTGAAGAGTTTCACACATGAACGAAAAATTATCCTCGGAAAGGGAGTGGATATTCTCAAGACTTTTAGGAAGAGTGCTGAATCAAGGAAGAAGTCCATGTTTTACAACCAACTCATTCACTTAATAGAGCAAGGCACCTCTTCAGAGCCTCAGCTTCCTCACCTGCAAAGTGGGAATGCTACTACCTGCCTCAAAGGGTAGCTGTAAGGTTAAAATAGTGGACAACGCAAGCTGCTGTTGTCCTTATCAGGCAAGGAAGTCTCAGTGTCAAATATTAAAGGGCTCTTCTAGATTGCTTATGCCAACCGTGTTTTCACAGATCAATAAACTGAGGCCAAGAGAAGGGAAGTCCCTTGCCCAAGAGGATTCAGCTACGACATGGGAATGGCAGGTCTCCAGCGTCTGGATCCAGCTCTCCCTCCAGCTGTTGTGAGAACGTTCTGTTGGCACTTGGTAATTTTTGGGCTTCTGCCAGATAGTGAACCACGCAGAGCTGGCTGTGCAGAGTCTGGAGAGCTTGATACCGGATGCCAAGGGGATTCAGCAAGTGCTGATGAATGAAGGAGCTAGAGGTAAGGCAGGGAAACGACTCACATTGCTGGAAAGCGCAGGGGGTGGTGGGCTGTCATCCGGAATGGGGATCAGTTGTCCCAGCTTTAAGGAAAAGAGTACGTTGAAAATGAAACATCAACTAGAAACTTTTCGCCTATTTTCAAATCAGAAAAATGGCATTTACAGGAGTAGAATGTTATTTTTAGAGGGTACTTGGAGGCAGTTTGTTAAAGGATTACCTGCAATTTTTTCCAACCATCTCTGACACGAATGAAAAACTCGGTGCTGTCCTTCAGGTAGATGAATGTCCCTTCTATGACCAAATGGGCTTTCTGCAACATGTCAGCCATGTTGCTAAATGCTGTAACCTGTCAGATAATTTTAAATTCCAAACATTGCGGTTATCATCACAGCGATGGCACAATTTGAAAAACTGGCCTCTTTGTAAAGTCAAATATGAGCCATCTCCTCACAGTCAGTGGAAAGGCTTATTGTGCCACAGAGAGATATATAACTTCATTAATAACCAAAGGACTTTCTTTCCGATAAAACAAAAACATGCATTACCTTGAAACACAAATCTCAATTACAATAAACAAATTAAAACAAAGAAGATAGTATCCTGAGAGTTCAAAGACATTTAAAAACTGTTAACAGAGTTGGCTCTGTTGGACGTTGGTATTGGCAAAATCATTGGTAAGTTTTGCCACTTCCATTTGTGTGAGCTGCACAACAGCACCAACATTGTTACATTTACATGTGTTTTGTTGCTCATATGCTGCTCCTTACAGGGTTTCAAATTGCTTTTCATTTGGAGTAAGAAATGTAAGCAAGTGAGTTACTTTACCTACGTCTTAAATCTTTTTTGCCTGGCTGGGTAGTTCCAGTATTAAATACACAGCAGAAAATGGGGGTCTGTAATTTCTCTGTCTAGAAAATTGCCAACGATCAGACAGCCATCTTGGCCTATCCAGGCACAGGCATAAAAGCTGGAAAAATCTATTGAGAAGTATCAAGCCTCAAAGAAATATGAACCAAGGAAGCTGTTATTTTTCTTTTCAACTGAGAAAGATTATAAAAACAATGTTCGGGCTTCCCTGGTGGCGCAGTGGTTGGGAGTCCGCCTGCCGATGCAGGGGATACGGGTTCGTGCCCCGGTCCGGGAGGATCCCACATGCCGCGGAGCGGCTGGGTCCGTGGGCCATGGCCGCTGGGCCTGCGCGTCCGGAGCCTGTGCTCCGCAGCGGGAGAGGCCACAGCAGTGAGAGGCCCGCGTACCGCAAAAAACAAAAAACAAAAAACAACAACAACAACAACAAAAAACTTAATGTTCACCTAGGTTTGAAGATGACTTTGTGATTAAAATGACTTAGGCATCCCCCAAAGGTACCAAATATCGAAATTCCATCTACTGTTGGACAGTTCTTCATCTGGCAGCACAAATTTCCAAATAAAATCTATCAAAGACCGAAGAGCATTCCTAGGACTCCTGACATCCTAATAAGGTATTTGTCCCTCTTTCTGTGCGTCACAATAATCTCTGTGTGCCATATCCTGCTCCAATGATCTGCAGGGTAACAAGGTACAAGAGACATCCTTTGGTAGAATGGAGAAGGCTGCATTACCCAGGGGAAATGTAACCAGCACAGGGCCTCCTGTGATGTTGTTTACAGTCTTGTGCCTGTGTTTTTTGATGTAATATGATTGGCTCTTGTTACAGTTTAGTCAATTAAGGATTGGAAAGGTGGAACTTAAATCATAAATGATTTTGTAGTCTGTATCTTTTTACTTAATAAGTCATCCAAAGAGATAATAAATACCCTGTTTGTGAAATTATACCATTTCTATTGTCATGGAGGCCTAACTCCAACAGAGAAGGTGTGCCAGCCCCTAAACACTGCAGCCAAAGTTCCAAGGAAACCCATCCAAAGCAGAAGGATGAAGACACACTGATGATAATACTGACCAGGTTCCTGGATCCGGGAAGCCCTGGCTGTCCTGGAGGGCCAGGTGGGCCTGGAATGGCCACAGCTAAGACAAAGCAGAAAAGAGAAGTTACAAGAAAGCACACTCTCTGCAAAATGCCTCCTATGTTCAGCTGGTCACTGAGGGGAGCGTTCACCACCCCACTCACAGTGCTGCAAAGTGTTGCAGCTCGTAACCGAATCTTAGGAGCTCTGTGCCCAGCATATGACTCAGCCACATTGACTGGTCTGGGGGAGAACTGAGATACTTGACTGTAGCCCTGGATGAAGTCATGCCTAAGACTTTCCAGTTTTATAAGTGAATAAATTCCTGTTGTTTCAATTGTTTGTATAAGTCAGTCTGAGTTGAATTTTCTGTCACTTGCATCCAAAAATGCTCTGACTCATACAGCTTATTTCTCCCAAGAGACAAACAGGTAATTACTGAACAGAGGAAGCAGGCTCAGAAAGAAGAAGAGAAGGTGCTAGGCTACAGGGGGGCAGGGTAGGGCAGTGACAGGGGCCCTGGCCGTCCAGCCAGGAGACTCAAGTTCCTGATTTGTCAATTCTCAGCTGTGTGATCTTGGGGAAACAACAAGCTCTCTGAACCCCAGCTTCTTCATCGGTGAAATGTAAACAGATATTTCTTCACTAGCCTGTGTTGAGAACTGAGAAGAACACAAACTAGGAATGTGCTTTGCAAATTGTATAGCATCCAACCAGAGATTCTTACCTTTTGAAGAGTCAAAATGCCCTTAAAAATCAAATCAAGGCTATTGCCCTCTCCCCTAGAAAAATGCATATATGCATATCTGCAAGTGCACGCACACACACACACACACACACACACACACACACACACACACACACACACTTCTACTTAGAATGTTAGTGGGATGATAGCTCCCTGAGGCACATCTTTGAATTTTCTAGGAGTTTATGGTTCCCAAATGAAGAGTCCTTACTTTAGGCAAACATAAAGAAATGTTATTATAGCAATTCCGCTGCTCTCCTTCTACCTCTCTGATCTCCAGTTCCCCCCAGAATCTGCAAAACTCTTGGCAGAGTTAAGGATGTTTGTACAAGTCCCAGTAAAATTACTGTATGAGATTTTTGAGGTCGCTGCAAATAAGCCTGCAGTCTGACACAGGACCTGAAAATTCATACACAGGTGGTGAATGTCTAGTGGAGACAAGGTCTGAGGACTTGCATTTGGACCCCAGCCATGCCTCTTCCTAGGATTTGTCACCTTGAGTCAGACTCGTAACCTCTCTGAGCTTTGGTTCCTTCATCCATAAAATGAGTTTTATAATCTTATGCATTTCATCTCCCTCCTGGGGTTGCTGTTAAGATTAAATGGGATAGGGGCTTCCCAGGTGGCGCAGTGGATAAGAATCCACCTGCCAATGCAGGGGACATGGGTTCGATCCCTGGTCCGGGAGGATCCCACATGCCGCGGAGCTACTAAGCCCGTGCACCACAGCTACTGAGCCTGCGCTCTAGAGCCCGTGAGCCACAACTACTGAGTCCACGTGCCACACTACTAAAAAAGCCCGCGCACCTAGAGCCTGTGCTCTGCAACAAGAGAAGCCACCGCAATGAGAAGCCTGCACACCGCGACGAAGAGTAGCCCCCGCTCGCCACAACTAGAGAAAGCCCACGTGCAGCAACAAAGACCCAGCACAGCCAAAAATAAGTAAATTTAAAAAAATTAAAAATTAAAAAAAAAAAAGATTAAATGGGATAATGGATATGGGAGTGTTTTGTAAACTGTGAATTGCTATATATTATGTGAAGGGTAATCCTTTTCAATGGAGCAAGGAGTCCTAGGGCCCCCTAGTTTAGGGCTACTATGGACAACAGAGTCTCTGAATCCTGTACTCACCCTGCAATGCCCCTCCACCTCTTGCAATTCCTATGTATCCCTCAAGGTTGTATAGGCACCTATGGTTTTATCCACCCAGCACCTTCTCTCTTTACAGGACCAGCATCCTCACTTGCTCCTGAGATCTTCTCCTTCACCTCTATGACCATTCAGGTCCAGAAGGAGCTGTCATGGTCTCATGTGATCCCACCTCCTGGCCACAGATGACTGGTCCAAGGTTGGGCATCTGGCCCAAGACAGGTCAGTCAGAGTCCTTCGCCAGAACATCCCCACGCCAGGGCTTTTCAAACTAAAACTGAGAAACAAGGCCAAGATTTCTAGATGACGGTGGAAGCTGTAGGTTGTCGGTATTTCTCGCCATGCAGAGGATATGGTCTACGGCGATGAAGCGTGATGCTGCAGTCAGAGAGCAGCTGAGCAAGAGATGGCCAGAGAATCCTCGCAGGGACTGAATCCCTGGTTCCGGCTGCACCTGAAGTCTCACTGCATGCCTGCCCCCCTTACAAATTGATTGTTCACACCCTCCTGCACATCCAATAAGTTTCCCTATGCACTTGAGCTAGTTTGAGTTCCATTTCTGTCACTTGCCCCAAAGTCACCTCCCGTGTAAAGTTCTCCCGGATGCCCCAGACATTGTAGGTCTCCTCCCAGGTGTGCTTCCACCACACCTGGCTCATGCCAACCCAAACAACAAAAAATGATGCATTTTTGCTATTATTGCTGCTGCTGTTATTTTCCACCATGGGTACAGTGGAAAGAACACAGGCTTTGGAGCTACTCTGATCTGGGTCCTAATCCCATTCACGCCACTTATTAGCTGTGTGACCTTGGAAAGGTTCCTAAACATCTCTGGGTCTCACTTTCCTCCTCTGTAAAATGTGGATGCTAATACTTTCCTTGAAAGGCTTTCTGAGAATCCAGTAAGATAATGTAGTAGAGTGACCAGCAGAGTGCCTGGCACTTGGTAAGTACCTGATAAATGGAGATTTTCTTCTATTTCACCCATTTTTCATTTGAGGAAGTGAGGTACCAAGGGGTAAAGAAATTTTTACATAGAAGGGTAGAATCAATGCTGGTCCTCAAGTCCCTTAAGGCCCAGGCATTGACAAAGCAGCCAGGAAGTTTCCACCCACACGTGAAAAGATGTTCATCATTATTAGTCTTTAGGGAAATGCAAACCAAAACCACAATGAGATATCACTTCACATGAATGAATGATGACTAGAATAAAAAAGATATGATAATAACAAATGTTGTTGACAATGAGGAGAAATTGGAACCTTTTGTACACTGCTAGTGGGAATGCAAAATGTTGCAGTCACTTTGGAAAACAGTCTGGTGGTTCCTCCAAAAGTAAAGTAACCATGTATATGACCCAGCGATTCCACTCCTAGGCATTATACCCAAGAGAACTGAAAACATATGTTCACACAAAAACTTGTACACAAATGTTCACAACAGCACTATTCATAATAGCCAAAAAGTGGGAACAACTCAAATGTTCATCAGCTGATGAACAGATAAACAAAATGTGGTATATCCATACAATGGAATATTATTCAGCCATAAGAAGGAATGAAGTACTGCATGCTACAACATGAGGGAACTTTGAAAACATTATGCTAGGGGAGAGAAGCCAGTCACAAAAGGTCACATATTTTGTGATTCCATTGATATGAAATGTCCAGAATAGGCAAATCCATAGAGACAGAAAGTAGATTCCTGGTTTCCAAGATCAGGGAAAGATCAGGAAAAAGAGTAGTGACTGCTAATTGGTACAGGGTTCCTATTTAAGGTGATGATAATGTTCGGGAATTAGAGAGAGGTGATGGCTGCAGAACCTCGTGAATATATTAAAAACCATTAAATTGTGCACTCTAAATGGGTGAATTTTATGGCACGCAAATTATATCTGAAGTTAAAAAAAAAAAAAAAGAAAAGAAAGAAGGCTCCATCCAGGAAACAGCCCTCTGTCGGACAGTGTGGCTCTGACATGCCACCCAGGTGTGGTGACACTGGGCACCGCTCACAGTACTGACCTGCTCCTAGGATAGCTGGAGGTCCTGGTGGCCCCGGGGGTCCCTGTGGCCCGGGGGAACCAGGTATCCCAAAGCCAGGTGGCCCAGGCAGGCCAGGAGCACCTGGGGGTCCCTGGGGCCCGACGATGGTCTCCCCTTTCTGGCCCTGTCAAGTGCACAGTAACAGAAGAGAGAAAGCCCCATTAGTCACTAGAAGTCCCATCTGTTCTTTTTGTCAGGACATTGATAAGAAGTCAGTAAACACCCTCTATCATCATCCTCAATCCTGGCACAAGCCAGGAGGTGGAAGACCTAAAGAGCGGTGGCCCAGTCGTTATGTTGAATGACAGCAGAGAAGCCTAGGGAGCCCTGAACTCAGAAGGGCCCCTGGAGCTCATCTAGTCCAGCCTCGGCATTTCACAGATGGAGAAACAGAGGCCTAGAGAGGGGCAGGGCTTGCCCGAGGTCCCAAAGCAAATCAGCAGCAGAGCTGGAAGGAGAACCCTGCTCTCCTGGCTTTGCTTGGTCTATGCTCATGGCAAGTTCCAGGTCCAGAATTTGTTCCTGGTTCCTGAGGGTCAATGATCTGGTCATAATCTCAGTGGAGGCATAATTTGAACTTCTCTTTTGTGATCTGGAGAAACTTCTCATCCTAAGAAGACCAAGCCGGTCTACAGGCTCCTTCTTTGATGAAATTTCAGAAGAATCAAATAGCCCCCTAAAAACATCTCCCTCACCTTCCCTTCTGATGTGTTTACCATTAACAACTCTTTGTGCTGACTGAGTTTTCCACCGCTGATGTGAATAAGGCACGGTGGTGGGTTACCTGGAAGCTACCTGCGTGCATGTGGCCTTGGCTAGCTCCCTTTCCTCTGTGGCATCTTCCAGGCTCCCCACCCGTTAGCAAGTATGGGGGAGAGAGGCCAATGCCCAAGGCCTGCCTGCAGCCTGTGGTGCTGTGACTGGCCCTTGCTCCCAGCTGCCTCGTCACACTGGGGGGCTTCAGGGAGCACCGTGACTCCTCGAGGAAGGGGTGTGGAGGGGTCGCTACTCACTGCCAGGCCTGGACTTCCCGGCAGGCCCGGGGGCCCTGACACAGAGAAGCCGCTGTCAGAGTCTCCTTTTTCTCCTTTGATCCCCCTGTCTCTGTTCTCTCCCTGTAAGCAGAGAACATCCAGTAAGAGTCAGATGAACCAGTCTCCGACATAAGCCTGAGAACTTGGAAACACAGGCTAGATGTTGAGAAATGCTCACCTTCAAGCTGTTCAGAAAATGTCTCAGGTAAGTTGGATCCACAGGAGGGCCTGAAAAAGAAACACTTTTTAAAAATCCACAATCAATCTCAGAAGTTCAAACACCAAAGCCTCCAAGTTGGCAACCATGATGAGTTCCTAGCAGAAGTGACCCCACATTGGTTTAGCTGACAGAGGGGGCACTGTGCTTGGAAACAAGCACTAGTCCAGATCCTGTGACCCTGTGGCATCCTACGCTTGTCCCTGGTCCTCTCCAGGCCTCGTTCTGCAGATGAAGCTGGAACGATCAGAACTTCCGGTCTCTCTTGACAATGTTCTATCTTGCACACGTGTTGCCCATGACTGGGTCTCTCTGGAATTCCATGGAGCTTGTGGACAGGGTGGTAATGTAATTAGCCTTACTTACTGGCTCAATTGGATTTCTCAGAAACAAAAATCAAGGGCAAGATCCAGAACAAGAGTTGGGATACCTGGTGGTCCCTGGGCCCCCTGGTCGCCTTTTTCTCCTTTTGAGCCGGGAAGACCCCAGGATCCTTTCTCTCCTTTAACACCTGCCACCAAATACACACACATTTAAAAAAAAATGATAGTGGAAAATCACCTTCATTCTATATAAAACATTTTTGAGACAAGTTTTGAAACTGAGCCCCCTGAGCTAAGTCTACTCAACAACACAGGCCTATTGAGGGTATAAAATCCTTTGCTATAGGATGGAGAGGCAGAGGTAGATGCAGCAGACACAATTCCTGACCTCGGAAAGCTCTCAAGGAGACAGACACAGTGAGGGTATCGCGCGGCAGGATGGAATAAGTACCATCCTCAAGGTGCCAGCAGTGCATCATGGGAGCCCAGCAGAGGCTACAATTAACTCCCCTGGATGGCTTCATGCACGTGGCCTGAGACTCAACACCAAGTCAAGCTCCCGGTCCCATCCCACCTAAGCCTGGGCAGCACGGTGGTCTAAGGGGAGGGGAGGACTCTCCGGGAGTGCCGCAGAGGACAGCTAACGGTGCTACTAAGTATTCCACCCGCAAAGTTGGAAGAGTGCCAACAGTGTGGTACGCCACTCCCCACAGGACTTGTGAGAAGCACTGCTTCTGCAGAACCAGCCTTACAGCCCTCTCTCCTCCCCCAACTCTTTATCTGGGAGAGGGGCTCAGAGAAAGCCTCCTGGGAGTACAGAGTTTGGGAAGGGAAGAAGTCCCCTTTCCCCACCTAGATGAGTGGGTGGACACTAGATCTTTGAGTTCCCGGTTCCCAAGAGAGATCAGCTGACCAATGTGTGCCTACATACTGGGGATCCAAGAAAGCAAATCCAGCCCCACCCCCCCTCCTCCCCAAGGTCCACCTTGCAACAGGGGAAGGGAGAGCCTTGAATTGGATCTGAACAAGCAGTTTGAGAACAGCCTGGACTTTGTAACCAAAAGTGACCAAAGACCCATGAAGCCAGATACCAGCAGGGACACCACCACCCAAGCAGGCCAGGAGTGACAGAGCCAAGCCAGAGGTCAGTACTCGGGGGGAGAAATAAAAAAGGCCTTTCCCTGTTTAAACTGCAAGCGTTCAGACTTCTCAATCAAAAGGGGCACACATGGTGTGACAGTGTGTGTGGGGACAGGGAACCAGAGTCACTGCTTGCCTGCAGGCTCCCGTCTCCTGGCCTATCCTCCCTCTAATGTGTGGTAGATAAGCTCCTACAGGCCCCGAACATGCTGATGTTTACTAATCACTAAGAGCCAGTGCGTCTCACACTGCACTGTGTATACACCTCAGAGGGAGCTTGTGAAAATGCAGCTCCTGATCTAGCAGGTCTGCGATGAGGCCTGAGATTCTGCATTTCTAACAAGCTTCCAGGAGGTGCTGACACTGCTGGTCCAGGAACACTCTGAAGCAAAGGCCTTCTGAGCTCCCACGGCCTCCCCTGCATTAGCTCTTGGCATATTGCATTGTAACGACTTTTAAAATAGTTTCACCCAGCAGAGTCTAAGGGCCTGGGTGACAAGAAGAGCATGGGATCCATCTGTCTCAGCCCAGTGCATAGAATAGCACCAGGCAAGGAGAAGCTATCAGTGGATGTGTTATGAACAAACTAACATATGAATGGAAAAATGGAGTGCAGCCTGCTAGCTAGGAGGCTCAGCCAAGATGCACAGAATAGGCAGATGGGTGACACAAGCAAACAGAGGTGCCCAGTCCCACAGCCTTTGTCCAGCTACCACCCTTCCTGTGACACCCAGACAGATCTTCCTGACCACCAAGTCTACGCCCAGCACTGGACAATTGGAAACCACCTCTGCAGAGATAGGAGGGTCAGGAAATGTCCCAGAGAAACAAGGTGAAGACAGGAGTGTGTACCATGAAAAGTGATGAGTTCTGAATTTCCAGGATATGTGGTACCAACCTAGAGAGAGAGAGAAAGCCAAGGTCATACACCGCAACCCTGTTCTGGTGTTTGCATGCACAGGGAGCCACAGTCCCCTGTCCTGGGGGCGAGGGGTGAGGTCATGGAGTCAGGCCTTCCTTGGGTGTTGTAGCCCCCAAAGGCCCTGAGTTTCCCGGCATCCCTCATGCAAGGCATCCCAGACCTTCAACTGGGGCAGGGTCAGGGGGTGGGGGCAGGGAGGGCATCATGTAGCTGAGCTGGGCTGAGACCTACTGGCTGAACAACTCTGCAGAGGGAAAGCCCAAAGCTTTAAGACAAAAAGTCATGGCAATTTTGGTCTGGTCAACTGTGAGTGTTCTTGCCCTCCCTTCTGATCAATCAGGATTGATTCATGTGAGAGGTCAAGCACTCGGGCAAGTGATGTACTCAAGCCATGAAGCTGGGCCAGCCATTAGCTTTGCTGCCATGTGTAATCAAAGATGAGCCCACTGAACAGGAGTTGATGGTGGTGATAATTAATAAAGGGGAGTTATCATTATATTGGGGGGCTATTCTAGACTTCCCATTAAGTGCCAGGGGTCTGGAGTCCAAGCTATTCAAGATAATATTCCTTCACAGTTCATCCCCAGATTCCTGCATTTCTTTCTTTTTTTCTTTGTCTATTAAAACAGAGCCACCTGCCACCCTGCTTTTAAGAGTCCACCTTTACCTTTTTCCCAGTTAATATGCAGAATCAAAATGATCCCTCTCACACCAGATCCTCCCATGCTTTTTTTTTTTTTTTTTTTTTTTGCGGTACACGGGCCTCTCACTGCTGTGGCCTCTCCCGTTGTGGAGCACAGGCTCCAGACGCGCAGGCTCAGCGGCCATGGCCCTCAGGCCCACTGGCCCAGCCGCTCTGCGACACATGGGATCCTCCTGGACCGGGGCACAAACCCACGTCCCCTGCATCAGCAGGCAGACTCTCAACCACTGTGCCACCAGGGAAGGCCCCTCCCATGCTTTTGGGTACAGGGTCACAAGATGCTCAGGGGTCACCAAGAGAAGATGAGGGGAGGGGACAGGAATTTTCCAGGAAGAATATTTCTAAGTTAACGATAAAGGCAGCAGTGCCCAGCTGATATCTCACAGCTATGCTGAGAGTTGCTCCACTCCAGGGGTGGATTGTTAAGGGTAAATTGTTAAGGTATTAGAAAGGGGCTGAAATGAGAAGGGGCTTGTGAAATGCTGGATGTGAGAGGAAGCATTTCTTTTTCAAATGTCCATTTTGAGAGCTGGTCAAGAAACATCCATGCCCCAGCCTGCGTGGTGTCCAGCCAGGCAACATGAAATCAAAACCCAAAATGCTCTGAGTTCATCTTCGGCTTATTTTAAGGAACGTCATGACCCCCAAAGGCCATGGTCACAGCAAAGGGTCCTAGCACAGGTCATGGTAATTGCAGTAGCATTTTTATGACGCTCTTGAGTTTTTCAAGTACTGTCCCATGGCCAGTTCATTTGAAGCCTGATATCATGTTTGCTGGGAGGGGTTTTGGGCACCAACTCACAGTGGGACCTTGCCTCTCTGGGCTGAGGTCTCCCGTTCTCTATGGCTGGGAGGCAGCCATCTCTCAGGAGGGTCTCTCCAGCCCTGACGTTTTAGGATTCCTTTTAGGCCACTGATGTAAACGTGACCTGGTTAGCTGTTGTCCTCACGTAGTTCCGGGAGCCAGCAGGCCCCTTGGTCACCTTACAGAGGTGGGTCCTATCCTCTGCCTTCCATGCCAGAGTTCCCTGGGCTGCAGACCTGGGTGTCTCAAAGTTTAGACATGGACAGATGTCTGGGCAAACACTCAGCCAAACTGCGTCATTTTAAAGCCTCTGACCCAAGTCTCATCACCACCTCCAACAGGCATCAATTAAGAACCCACTTCAAAGAATCTTCTAAACTGTAATTTGCAAGCTCACGAGAACAGAGGCCACGCCTGTCTAGTTCACCCCGTGGTCCCAGGGCCTCACTTGTACTTGACACTTGGTAAGTCCTTGATACATATTTGTTGAATGAATGAGAGAATAGTTATGCACAGTTCCGTGACTAATGCCTGTGCATGGGGAGAGGCCCACCCTCCCTGGGTTTCCCCACACCTAATACGGGTGACACCCCGGGGACACTGCACTGACCAGCTGGGCGACCAGGCACGTGTCTGACCCCTTGGGGTGCCTGTACCTGCTGCCTGGTGGTCAGGGGACCTGCATGATAGCCCCAGCTCCGTCCATCCTGTGACCTTAGACAAGTCAGTGAGCTTGTCTGAGTCACAGTTTGTTTCCTCATTACAAAGGGGGAGAGAAAGTCCCTCCTCTCAGGGTTGTGTGCTGTGCAGTAATATGACAGTTGAGAAAGGACAGTTATAGATTGTAGCCCAAAGCTCCCAATGCAAAGAGCACTGGTTAGAATTGCCTTTTTATTCTCAGCTGTATTTTAAGGGGTCTATTTCCCCCCTTCTTATACTGCTCCAAGCACAAAGCTAACGTGCTAACATGAAGCTAACAAAAGACACTGTTTTTTTTGTTTGTTTGTTTTTGTTTTTTGCGGTACACGGGCCTCTCACTGTCGTGGCCTCTCCCGTTGCGGAGCACAGGCTCCGGATGCACAGGCTCAGCGGCCATGGCCCACGGGCCCAGCCGCTCCACGGCATGTGGGATCCTCCCGGACCAGGGCACGAACCCGTGTCCCCTGCATCGGCAGGCGGACTCTCAACCACTGCGCCACCAGGGAAGCCCAACACTGCTTTTTGACTGCATTAAAAGACACACTCTGTCCACCTGTGTGCCCTTAGAAGACCCAGTACGTTTCAGTGCCACAATCTATTATCTAGAAACCTCGAGTCACTCAAGGGTCTATATGCAGGTGATAGAAGACATCAAAGAGGACACTGACAGACAGAAGGGGCTCAAGACAAAAACTCATCTTCTCTGAGTTGCTTTCTATGCCAAAGCCTGCTCTATAAGGCAGTGACTATACGCTACTTACCGGCGTTTTGCAGTGTGGCCGGACTGGAACTGGGAAGACGGCCTGTGGGAAGTCAGAAGGGGAGGAGGGAATCAGGACTCCCGACCCGAGCTTAGGCTGCTCTGGGGCCGCTCCCCGCGCCTCCTTCAGGTCTCCCCCACCTCCCCACTACCAACTTACTCCTTTGATGTTAATCACAGCTCCAGGTGGTCCTGGGGGGCCTGGAGGACCAGGTAGGCCAGGTGGGCCCTAAAGGGAGGAAAGAAAGGCCATTCCTGAGTTCGGGTTGTTATGAATTCAGAGGCAGCTGCAGGACACTTCCCCAGGGTTTGGAGACACAATGAGGAAAGGAGGGTCCTCTAAAGCCAACTAACTCTTCCCATGGGTAGGCCAGCCTCTTCCTAGAGCACACCTATATCCGTGGCCTCGCTGCATCTTCACAACAGCAGAGCAATTATCATCGCTGGTTTACAATTGGACATAATGAGGGCCAGAGAGGGGAAGTGACCTGCTCAAGGCCACACAGCAATTCATGGCGGAATGGAGACTGGAAGCCAGATTCTGACCCCAAGAGCAGTGCTCAGAGGATACTGAGCTCACCACCTCTTATCGACACATCCCTCCTATGGAGGGGCGGGTAGAGTGAGGCCTTCCCAGGATACAGTGCCTGGGAGAGCCCCTCATAAATGTAACAATAAGCGCCAACTCCTGTTAGATGGCAGAGTCACTTTCAGAGCCACGTCAGCCTGGCCTTGGCACCATGCAATGTTTTCTCCACCAAGCCTGGAGCCCAAGCTGGACCTGCAGCAGAAGCTGCAGGAGGGGAGGGAGAGGGGGAGGCTATGACCACAGGTGAGAGGCCTCCGGCCCACGAGGAAGCTCCATGTGATCACTCAAGTGCAGGCACCGGTGTCTGCTGTACCTGGAGCCCCGGTAGGCTTGGTGAGTGAGTCAGTGCCCAGTGATTCAATACGATTGCATTTCTGCATTTCTAGGCATACAAAGCGGCGCAAACAGAAGCAACAACACACTTTGAGCTGCATTTGCATGCAGCAAATGGGGGACCTTCAGTGGGTCACTAACTTGTACAGGCCCTAGTTTCCTCCTGTGTAAAACAAGAATGCCACTGAGTTTCTCTTAGGAGAGTTGCTATCAAGACTGAGATCCTGTCCTCAAAAGCACTTTGTAGAGTGTCTGGTACACAGTAGGTGCTCAATAAATGCTGGCTTCCTTGCTGCAGACGTGGGACCCTGCTGATGCTCCGGTGTCTGTCATCTTGTGAGGCCCTGCCTACACAGCTGATCGACCTTCCGCGTGCTCTCAAGAGCGCTCACCGAGCACCCCCAGCAACATGAGAAACCCCCAGGACTATGTAACTCATGAAGGATGGGATATTACCCGAGTCAGAAGACCTGGGATTTGAAAGCAGACTTCTTGAGAAAGCCCAGATCGTGTTCTCCCACCCTCCCTCTGGGGTCTGGACGAGGAAGCTTATGCTCCACTAAGGTGGATTTGGTGGCAGGGACCTCCTGAGAGCAAGCCGGAGGACAGGGTTGGGCTGGAGGATCTTTGGAAGTGGCAGCAGAGGAAGAAGAATAACGTTCTTGAGCATTCTGTCCCCGAGCCCTGCTCACTGGACCTGGCACTCGTCCGCCCCTCCTCTGGACACTGGCCCTGGGGCCGTGTGCCTGGGGTGGCATGGGGCTGCGTCCCTGGTGTGGCACTCACCGGCATCATGACCCCTCGATCTCCTTTGGTGCCTTTGAGGCCATTCAGTCCTGGGCGACCCTGAAACCCATAGGAGAGGCCTTAGTACACCCACTGCCCGCAGGCCGCCCTGGCCCGCATGTCCTCCCTCATATGCAATATGAGAAACCCCAACACCTACGGGTCGTCCAGGGAGGCCAAATTCTCCTTTGTGTCCTGGTGGTCCTTTGGGCCCCTGGAGGCAAAGTAAATACCAGATTAGAAAGAGGAAAAATACTGTATGATGTCACTTATATGTGGAATCTAAAAAAGCCAAAGTTGTAAAAACAGAGTAAGATGGTGGTTACCAGGGGTAGGAGGGTGTGGGAATAGGAGAGGTGAGGTTTAAGGTACAAACTTGCAACTAGTAGACAGCTAGGTCCTGGAGAGCTAATGCACGGTATAGTGAATATGGACAGCAACACTGTATTAATATTATAATCCTCAAACTGCTAAGAGTCTAGATCTTATTTATTCCAACCTCAAAAAAGAAATGATAATTATGTGATGTGAGAGAGCTTCTATCTCCACAACAGCAATCATATTACAATATATAAATGTATCAAATCAACAGGTACACCTTAAATGTACACAATGCTGTATGTAAAATATACTTCAATTAAAAAAGAAAGAACAGAAACTCAAGGGCTAGGGAGATGGGGGGCATCCAGCCTACCTTTGTGGGCAGTGGTGACAATGAACCACTAATAGGAGGACAGAGGGCAAGGAGAAGTTATGAAATGTCCTCCTGCCTGGCTCCTTGTCCCCTGGCCTCTCTGTCCTCAGCTGGACCCACTAGCTCAGTCCCTCCTGCAGGGCTCTACCCCAGTCCAGATGCTGGACCCAACCCTCTCAGCCAGTCAGAGCTAACAAAGAAGCAAGAGGTCAGTAGCTCCTGGCCTTAGCTCCCAGGTAGCAGTGTTCTGGGCCAGCTCAGAACATGGACCTTTGCCTTAGGCCTTATGTCCCAGGGCTCTCCATATTCCCCTGCTTCACTCTTCATGCCAGCCAAGCCCAATAACCTGCTTCAGGATTTGGTTCCTGCCTTGCTCCCACCTGTCCCTAAGGACCAGAATCTTGGCCTGGCTCCCCAGTTCTCCAGATGAACCCCTGCCCATGGACTGCATTCCAGTGCTTGCTTTCTGTGTCCCCATGCTCCCAGAGCCACTGCCCTGTTCCAACCTCCTGCCAGAACCCTCATGCCTTCCAGTGTCTGGGATGCATACAGTGTACCACCTCTTCCCAGAAAAAGCTCTACTTCCAGTTGACACTTTTCCTGTTTTGTAACTGGGTCTGTCCTGTTTCCCAGGGGAATGACTGGTTTAAGCCTGGGGCCTATCAAGCCCCTTCTTCCTGCTCTATTAATGTATTCAGACTTACCCTGAAAAATGGCAAATAGACTGCGTTGAGACAGGCTCTGTATGTAAAGTACCCAGACCAGGTTACTCTCAGGAAAAGAAAAGCAAGGAGTTAACAGGCCACAGGCCACGTGGCGGTACATTCTAGTGCAGGGCTTCTCAAACATCAGTGTGCACAAGTCACCTGGATCTCATCAAAATGCAGATCCAGTGGATCCGGGGTGGGGCATAAGGCTTTGCTTTTCCAACGAGCTCGCAGGTGATGCTGATGGTGCTGGTCCATGGGCCACACTTCGAGTAACAAGGCTCTAGTGTTGTAAGCTATACTAGTCATGAGGGCCATAGACAGCCCATATGACACCTTATGCAAATTAGAAGAAGGTGCCCCCTTACTGTCTGTGCTTGGCAAGCTATGCACAGCCGGGCTTCAGTGGCAATAACCACCCTGGCCATCTGCAGCAGCTTGCCGGCCACCATTGCTAACCATTAGTATTTCCCACCATACTGGGTATTAGTAAGTGTCACCCAGTGGTTAACTCATGACTCTCCCACTCTGCCTTAGCCTGCAGCTAGGGCCAAGGACACCTCTCCAGGGCATCCATTCTGCCTGACTTAAGGGACCAAAGGCTTTAGAAGGTCCTTTGAAGGATGTACCTTGGAGGTTACGGGCCATTCATCAAGGACACGTGCCTGTTAGAGAAATGTGAGGTCCTTTCTCCCCAGGCCTGAGATCCAGCTTCAAACAAACCCCTCATTCAAACCCCAACGTGCAGTTCTCTAGCTCAAAATGTTTCAGAAGAATGAAGGTGTCAACTGGAGGCAGTGAGGTGTGCTGGGAAAAACCTGGACACAGAGTTTGACAGGCTGGGTTCAAATCCCTGCTGTGTCACTAACAAGTTGTATGGCAGTGGGCTAGTTACTTAACCTCTTTAACCTCAGTTTCCTGGTCTATAAAATGGGGGTTCTGACATTAGCCTCTTAGGGTGGTGAAAATGAAATGAGATGATCTGTGTTGAAGCATCACTGTGTGACCCATGGTGGATGTTCTATGAGTTTTCTTTGTTCTTGGGGAAGAAATATACGAGGGGCAAGTTTAGGGTTCATCTGGAGAGAACTGGAGCTTAAAAATTGTTCAGCAGCCCCCCAAAATTATAGATTTCTGGAGCAGTAAGGCAAGAAGGACCTTATCATGTCATCTAGTACTCATTCAATACCCTCACTTATAGATGGGAAGACAAAAGCCCAGAGAGAGAAGAGGACTTGTTTGAGGTCATACAGCAAATGGGCAGCAGATCCAAGACCAGAAGCCAAAAGGCCCAGGTTCCCTGAGTAATGACAATCTTTAGCTGGCAAGACCCGTACAACTGTGGGTCTCACCACCATCCGCTTCCCCTCTCCTTCTGGACACACAGCTAAACCACATTTCTGAGACCTATCCACACCCCCACTCCCACCCCCGCCTCCTGCATCAGAGGTCTGGCCAGAAGTGGAGTTCATCATCTTCCATGGTCTCTTCCCCCTCCCCAACCTCAGCCTATCAGCTGGAAGATGCCATTGTGGCCCTGAATCCACCAGAGGGCAGAGTCACAGGATGCAAGCATCCTGGGTCCCGGAGTGACTGCTTGGAGGGGAGATGCCCAACTGGGAACCACCACAGTGGACTCTGCGTAAGTGAGAACTAAGCTGCTATTGTGCTGAACCACTGAGATTTTATTTAATTGCAGTTAGCCTACCTACCCTTGACACAGATACATTTTGCCACATCCTTTTTATTTTCACAGCTGGGACAACTCAATCTAGTTGAGCCAAAGTACGATAAATGCTTCAAACCCCAGTCCATATGCAGGGGCGAGACACTCCGGCTTACCATCGGTCCTGGGGCTCCATGCTCTCCAGGTTCACCCTAAAACAGGGAGACACGGACTTGTCACTCAGATGAACACGGTTTGCGACAGAAGCAAAGATAGGATGTAGAAGATGTGTGCCTTCAAGGGTCTGGTGACCTTTAATTACCTTTCGGCTCCTCAGCCTTTCCAGAGGAATATCCCCCGTCAGGATGGCGCCCGGCTCTCCCTTCTCACCCTGCAATTCAGAGAACCTTTTGATGAAACCGGGCCTCCGCCTCACCGCCTTATCCAGAGGCTCATCGCCATGATTTCTCTGGCCTTCACGCTGCCTCTTCAGCCCCACTGCCCGACATGACCTCTTGCTAGAATACTGCACAGCCTCCTAAGTCATTAAATGTTCTCTGGACTGTTCCCTCCGTGTACCATCAGTTACTGTCCGAAAGCACAGGTTGGGGTCCTGCAAGCCCCTCTGGGGCTCCTGCTGCTGCCAGATCAGCATCCCCACTCTCAACCCTCCAGGAATCAGCACCAACAAGGTCCGTCCCACCTCTGGCTGTGTGGCTCCCCCCTGAGAACCTCTGGCTCCTAATATATTTGGTGGCTTGCTTTCCTAACAACTCGACTTGAGATCTGTTCCCACCTAGAATCCTTAGTCTTGTTAAAACAGCTAAAATTGGGAAAGTGATGACAGCATGAACAGTGGAGGCCTCTCCAACACAGGGGCCCTGGGTCTCCATGTGGAACTTTGCCTCCAAACTCCAGGCTCCTGTGCAAATGCTCACTTGATCAGGCAAAGTTATCTCAGTCGCTGGGAAATAGGGGAGATGGGTAGACAGGTGGCAGGGACAGAGGATCCTGCCCCCAATCCTGTGCTCAGCAGGGCCATCTACTATCCCAGGAGGCTTCCAAGAAGATATATGTCCAGAGAAAAGGCCTGGGAGAGGAACCATTCAAGGCTCTGGCCCCAAACTTCTATGCTAGCCCCTGGGGAACTGGGCTGGACCACACGAAAGTCTCCCTTCAACAGGGCTGGAAGCAGCCAAGGCAGTGGTGCCAAAGCAAGCCAAGCAGCCTCTCCTCTCCGTCCCCCAAGCCCACACCTGATATTTGGATCTTACCACTTCGCTGGTGAGGAAAAGCAGTCCTGAGCACGCCAGCAGCAAGAAGAAGCAAGCACAAAAGCATCAGAGGCAGAGCGAGAGAAAGCACGTTGGCTGCAAGGATCAGAGCAGACCTGCCTGGGCGCTCTTCCCAGTTTTCAAAGTGGCAGGGGATTAGGGGAGAGATGGCATGTAGGTCCCTCTAGATCCACCCGACCTTGCCACATAGAAAACAGAGAGTTTAAAGCAAGAGCCAATCCTGCTTGACCAGGCCTCCTCCCAAGCCAGAACTGCCCTGACCCCACGCCACCTCTGTAGGCCCGTGGCAGCAAAAGGCATCCCAAGACATGGTCCCATGTAACGCTAAACTCAGACCCAGCACACTGAACCCTCCACCCCCTGGAACTGTGGCCCAACAGACACTGGAGACTCTCTCCCCCTCCGTAGGGCTAGTGGAAAATGGTGGGGGGAGGAAGGAAAGAAAGTAGCCTAATGCTCCCTCCTCTTGGAGACACACACACCCTCCTTGACTCCCCAAGGCGGGCTCAGGGCTGCTCCCACTGGCTTTATACAGACCCCCGTTACAGCAATGACCATGCACTCTGCTGGCTGTCTGCATGTCTGTTCCTCACATCTTATTTCTCTATCCCTAGTGCCTAGTATAGGAAACTGGCTGGCACACCTTAGGGAATGGATGTAATCTGGATGAGTATATAAATGGATGGATGAATAAATGAATCCAATCCAGAATAACTGCAATCCATTTATGGATGTCACTCTCCCCTTATCTACAAAAACCAACTGGGAAATTAATTCTAAGAGGCAAATGTGGAAGGGTAAAAAGGTCATTTCAATGCCCTTGGACTTTTCAGGAAGTGCTCTGCATGCTAAACATTCCAAAACTTCTGGACCAGGACTGCCATCCAAGTGCGGAATGCCCCCGCTTATACTAATAATAGTTTAATAAAATAATGATTTCTAAATATTAGCATCATTGTATTCATTACTTATACATCTTTTCATCCAACAGATGTTTTAAGTACCATTTGTGTACCAGGCGCAGTGCTAAGTACTGGAGCTACAGAAAAGAAAGTGGATGTGCCTGCCCTCGGGGAGTGCACACTCTAATGCAGGTGCCCGCGGGCAGTTAGGCAAAGCACAGCGTTCAAGGGAGCGTTGGGTTGAGTTCTCTTTCTAAACTATGATGAAAATCTGTTTCTCCACCCACCCCACCTTCACCCTGGAAGAACCTTGAGATCATGAAAGTTAACAGCCGGGGAGTGACTGCTACTAGATACAATGTTTCTTTTGGCATGATGAAAATGTTCTAGAATTAGGTAGTGGTGATGGCTGCACAACCTTGTGAATATACTAAAAGTCACTGAATTTCACAATTTAAAGGGGTGGATTTTATGGTGTGTGAGTTATATCTCAAATTTTTGAAAAGTTAACAGCTACTTTCAGCCCATTTGAAATATTTACCAAATTCTAGAGCACGATCCCACCCAGATAGCTGGGCCCTTCTTACCTGTTCTCCTTTTAGTCCTGGAAATCCAGGCACACCAGTGTCACCTTTTGGTCCTCTGGGTCCCTAGAAGGAATCATTGGAGGGTATTCGGTTATTTGTTAAGATTAAAAGGCTTTAACTAAACAAAGTTGTTGTTCCAAAAAGTAAAAGAACACAGAGTGCCAGTGGAAGTCACAACTAGTCACGATGTTTTCCTAATATTAAGTGGTCTAGAAATTGTGGTCTGGTGGAAAGAAGGCAGCACTGAGTGTGAGGAGGCCCGGAGGCTCCACTCCTCTTTGAACTGTGGTTCCCTCCAGTGGGCACCGCCCCTGCCCACCCATGGGTCCTCGGGGCCGCCCTGCAGCCCACCGCCCCCATCATTCACCCTCCATGACTCCTGCCCCTTCTCTGGCTCCCCACTACCTACGGGATGGGATCCAAACACCCTAGCCTGACACCCAAACTGATCCCAGCTGGCCTCAGCCCCTCATCTTCCACTCCCGTCACTCCACCAGGGGCGAGCCTACCCCCTTAGCCTCTCTGCACCCCTCATCCGCCCGCCACCGCCATTCTCTCTGCAGAACCAAAATTCTGCACACCCGGTCAGAGGTGACCTCGTCTCAACTCCAACATACACTTAATATCTGTGACAATGACTCACACAACCAGACGTCTGCCCCTAAAAAAGAGTTTCAACACTTTATTGCAATTTACCTTTTCACAAGTCCCTACCTTCTGGGTTAATGCAGTGGCCATCAAATATTTGTTATTATTATTTTTTAGCAGTGAAACTCCTTTTATTCTCCTTTTTCAAGTGAAGTCAAACAAAAGCCCAATGTATAAAATACGTCAAATGGAGCCTCGGCAGTGGCCTGGATCCTGCCTATGTGGCCCCCTCCTTACTCCTGAAGTGGTCCCAGAGGCTCTTCTGGGGAGCCTAGGGCTCCCTCGGGAACACAGAACCAGTCATTTAGAGAAAAATGTGTCTGGAACATGCTCTGGCTTAGGAGCAGCCAAGCTGGGGCTGGAGCTCAAGCTCACAGATCTGGCCTCTTCTCTTCCTAATTAAGAGGTCTTCTCCATGGCTGCCACCCTCTCCTGTTTTTTAATGTCTAGTTCCCATGTATTTTTAGTGTCAACATAGCACACGCTCCTTTTAAAAAATGTAGAAGTTCAGAAAAGTATAAAAAAAAGAAAAGGAGATCATTGTAATTCTACCATCAACAACAAATTTCTATTACATTTTTTGATAAATTTCCTTCATTTATCCTGGAAGCAGTGCATGTCACCATTGGCATTAGGCCTTTCAGAGCTGCAATGCATGGAGAAATTTTGCAGATTTCACTCTGGAGCCTTGGGCTTCAGTGCAGGCTCAAACTTTCAGACTAAACTGATCACTTTCTACACAGAAATGCATTTTCACCTTCCATGGTGGAAGCCCCATAGCGTGGTGCACACAGACTATTAATTTTGGACTTCCAGGCTATGATTCCCCTCTCTCCATCCTCCATCACCACCATCCTCTCTCTCTAGGGATTTTATCTACTCGGACTCTATCTATTTGAAAGGCTTGATTCATCCACTCATTTATAGGAAGCCAACCACCGACTCCAGCTCTGGCTCTGGCTGCTCTGGGCTAGAAAGAGATGAACAAGATCTGACCCCCTGCAAGCTGGTCACAGTACAGTTGAAGAAAAAACGATAAGGGTACAAATAACTGTTATTCAAGGCAGAAAAGAAAGACAGCAGAGGTGAAAATAAAGCCCTATGGGATTCAAAGGAGGGAAGGATCACTCCAGATGGGGGCAACGAGGAAAGGCTACATGAACAAGACAGCGCTAGAGGTCAGCTGTGCAGATGGAGAGGAACAGCATTCCAGGCAGAAGGAACAGAATGCACACAGCCTCGGGGCACAAAGGAAGATGGCTACTGTGCTACTCACTGGAAATCCTGGCAGCCCAGGCGTGCCCTCGGGGCCCTGTGACACAGATAGACAAAGCAGGCAGGTTAGGAGCAGCATTTCCAGGCCAGCAGGAACCTGTACCTCAGGGGCCCACTCCCTCCAGCACCTTCCAAAGGCCCAAGCATGTTGCCACACACTGGGGCTCAGGATCCATTTTGCAGAGGATGCCGAGGCCCGGGAGGGGAAGGAACCGTGCGGTCACACGCTAGTTAGCACAGAGCCAGGAACTGCTCAGGAGTCTGGAGCCTCTGCTCCCTCGAGCCAGGACTCTCAGCACTTTAAGTCCCAGCCTCCTCTTCCATGAAATCACTCAGCGTCAGAAACCTCTGGGGCAATGAATGCAGTGCTCAACCTCCACAGATATTCTCAGAAAACAAGTTCCTAAACTCTGAGGAGTGGGCCCAAAGGGTGTGCTGGGGTATTTGGGGGTGGAAGTGGGGGCAGTTGGTGAGACTCAGTTCTTTTCCCTCAGTAACAGGGAGAATTTTAAAGGACCAGCCTTTTTTTTTTTTTTTTTTTTTTTTTTTTTTTGGGACGTACGCGGGCCTCTCACTGTCGTGGCCTCTCCCGTTGCGGAGCACAGGCTCCGGACGCGCAGGCTCAGCGGCCACGGCTCACGGGCCCAGCCGCTCCGCGGCATGTGGGATCTTCCCGGACCGGGTCACGAGCCCGTGTCCCCTGCATCGGCAGGTGGACTCTCAACCACTGCGCCACCAGGGAAGCCCAGGACCAGCCATTTTAAAGGCTCCAGGAAACAGGAAATTTGTGGTTCACTCCACATGGGGCCAGGACTCTATTTCCTCCAAGCCCAGATACCCACATACTTATTAAAGACATAAGAGTTTGGCAGAAAATACATATACAGAGAGATATAACTGAATGGCAACAACTTTCTCAATATACCGTACAGTCGTCCCTTGGTATCCGAGGGGTATTGGTTTCAGGATCCCCTGTGGATACCAAAATCCGCGGATGCTCAAGGCCCTTATGTAAAATGGTGTAGTGTTGGCATATAACCTACATACATACTCCATATACCCATACACTTTAAATCATCTCTAGATTACTTATAACACCTAATACAATGTAATTTACATTTACAATGTAAATGCTATGTAAATAGCTGTAAAACCAATGTAAAAGCTATGTAAATAATTGCCAGCATGCAGCAAATTCAAGTTTTGCTTTTTGAAGCTTTCTGGAATTTTTTTTTCAGCACTTTTTTATCCAAAAAAGTGGTTGAATCTGAGGATGCAGAAGCAACAAAGGACTAATATATATATATGTATATTATATGTATATATATATACATATAATATACTATATACATATATCTATATGGTGTACATATAGTAGAGTAGAAAAGTATAAAGGTACAGCTGGGAGGGAACTGCCTCTGAGTAGGAAAATCTTGATCTTCCGTTAGGGATGAAGGAGACCCTTCAGGGCCTGGATTTGCCAAAGAAGAGGACAGGGATTGGGACAGAAGGAGGATTCTCAGGTGGGGAAAAGAGAGAAGGGGTGGGGGCAGACAAGGCCCAAGGACTCTTAGAACAGAGATGTTGATTTTTAGATCTTAGGCTGTCTGTGTTTTGCTTTAGAATTAAGCCACCTAACACTCTAAACCTCCAATAGTTTGAGAAAAACCTTTGTGAAATGACTTGCTTGTTTGCTTTAGGGTTTGCTTACTGGGGCGTTTTGGATTTTAGTAGAAATCAAGGAAAGGGAGACCCACTGGATGTAGTATAGAAGAGACAGTGAAATGACCCACCAACAGAGGCCACTCAGCAGAAGGAGATACTGGCTCTAAAGGAATTGTGCAGATATTTGCAGAAGTCTTGGGGAGAGCACTGAATTTTCCCCAGGATGTGGATGGCAGAGGTTCAGGCCAACCTCACTGTGGACTGCAGGGCGGGTGGCCCCGGCAGACATCTGGACTACGCAGCTGTGGAAGTATAAGCCTCAATCTCCGTGTCGGCTTCCACAGAGTGCCGCAGTTTGCAAAGCAGTTTCGCATCCATCACCTCTTATAAGCTGCCCCAAAGGCTGGTGAGGTGTTATCAGAGAGATGATGAGAGTCTCAGAGCATTATGTAGCGGAGATGGGGCTGGAACCCAAGGCTCCTAAGGCCAGAGCTCTTTCCTCTCTCCCCAGCTGTCACCAGCGGATATGGAAGATGCAGTGTGGATTCATTGCACAGACTGCAGGAGGAAGCTTCCTTCCTCTTAGGTCCCGTTGTGTCATAGACTGACTCTGTGGATTTGCAGAAATAAGGTAGCATCTTTGTGTGTTCCTGATCTCTAAATGGGGCCAGAAAGACTGAAGCCAGTCACATTCCCTCCTCATGCGCCAGTTTCCCCATCAGCACAAGGATAGTTCTCTCTAGGCTCCTCCCATTCTGGAAAATGAGATCATGTAAATAAAAGCATGCCCAAAGCACTGCTCAGACATCAATCAATTTGTTACTTATGATTCTCTGATTTCCATTACACATAGTTCTGATGCAAGGCACTGGAAGCTTCCACTGCATTGGACAAAACTCCCTGCACAAATTAATGTGACAGCAACTTCTCAGAAATGCAAAGCTCTCTTTCTATTCTACTACTTCAAGACACTCTAGCTCTGTGCTTCGGGAGCTCAATGGATTCCAAACCAAACCCAACTTAGTTTCAGCTGGGGCGTCTGGGTAGGGCCCTCACTCTAGGGCAGCTGTGGATACACACCGGAGGCCCGACGAGCTCAGGAATGTCTGAGAGATTCATGAATCCATGGGTGATGTTGATCAAAGGCTGAAAAGAGAAAAATCAAAGAGACAGAGGGTGGCACGTGTCCCACCTTGCTCCTGGCAGTGAGGCTTTAACTGAAGTCACCCCGCATGGCAGACACAAGCAGACACTGACAATACCCACCCACTGCCAACACACCCATCCCTCCCACTTACAACACAGCCCTGAGCCGCCTTATCACTTTCCTCTTCGATTAATCTTAAAATTGCACCATACATAAATGCCTTTTTCTTTTATAATTTTAAATGTATATATTTAAATATTATATTTATATGTTATATAATTATAAATTAATATTAATACCCACAGAAAACAGTGTTGTTGGGGGTGTGTGTGTGTTTGTCCATGTGGTTATTTTATATAAATGGCATCAGGCTATAGGTATTATTCTTCGACTTGCTTTTTTCACTCAATCATACAGCATGGAGGTCTTTCCATATGGAAGTTTTCGGTATGAACATTTTTAGTTTTAACAGATTGCCAAAGAGCTGTCTAAAGGGGCCGTACAACTTACACTTCCAACAAAGTACGTGAGATTATCTATTTCACTACACCCTTACCTATACTTGATATTTTTTAATTATACTCAAAAAAAAAAAACACACCTCTAGTCATTCTTTTTTCCACTTATTTGGGATTTTTGTCTTTCTGTCATGTACCAGTATGACATTATTTCTCTTGGAAGGGCCACAGTTTTTCACAAATGTGATGTTCTAATATTCAGTGGACTTTGATCGTGTCCCAGCCCACATCCCAGTCTTCTCTCCAAATTTCCATCGTTCTTCACCCACCCCCATGTCCATCATCTCCCTGTGCCTTGGACACACCCATGTTTTTCTCTTCTGTGCTTCGGCTCAGAGTGTCTTGACCACCTGAGTTCTGGAAGTCCTGTCCTCCATACTTACCTGGTAAATCCTTCTTAGCTTTCAAGTCCCTGCTCAAAGAGACTTCTTCCAGAAAGTCTTCCTTGATTTCTCATAACCTAAACCATCTTTCCTCCCTCGTTCCCCCACTTATGTTCCTTGCCTCTCGGTTACAGCTCTGTTACACTCAGTCTCCTGACTGCAAATGCTGCCAACCAGAAGAGAGGGTTCTGGACACACTATGTGTGACAATAGTGGTACCAGGGTAGGAACAGACAGGTGCGCCATGCTGGCAGGTAGGAACTCCAACACCAGATGCCAACTACGTGCCCCCTGCATAAAGAGCAGCCCTGAAGGCCCTGAAGTTGTGGACAACCTTCCCTCCCCTTTAGCAAAAGCAGCCATGCTGGTGACACCTGGTGATACTCACACTAGATAAGACCTCGATGCGCCCTGGTAGCCCCCTGGGCCCAGGGGGTCCCACAATGCTGGCTCCATCCATCCCTCTTTCACCCTGGATATAGCAGTGAGAGTGGAAAAAAATTCACTATATGTGGATAATGCTCCTAGAACCAGGATGAAAACTTCTCTCACCCCCACTTCAGATCTGTGACCTCACCTTGGGTCCCTGGTCTCCTTTTTCTCCTTTGGGACCCTGGCAAAACAGACAAACAAATATTCTTTGGGTTTTTTTTCTATTCACTTTGCCCACTCTCCATCTATCCTCCCATCTTGCCATCTCTCCCTAAGCTCTTACAAGGATTTTGTCCCAGATAATGGGAGCAAAAGATGAGGGGCAAATTCCCCTTACAGAGTCAGAAGGAAGGAATATCTCACAGACAGTAAGAGGACCAGAGGCCCTCTCCCAGCATGGGGTGAGTGTCCTTTTGACCTTGAACCCAGAGCACTCTGCATCTGGCGTGTGGGGGAGGTCTTCCTATTCAACCATGGAGGGGGCTGTGCTGCTCCCCTTTGCGAGGCTCAGCTCCTCCTGCACTGGTGTGCTCAGCTCTGGGTACCACTTGGATCTCAAATATAATGAGATCCTGGGGATTGGTCCTCTTGAGAGCAGGTATCATAGAAGAAGATGGACAACACCTCCCTAGGGGGTAGATGTAGTGGGGAAGGGTACTTGTTAGGAGCAAGGGATTCTGAAACGGGGCAAAGTGTGAGTCTTGAATGGGCAGCAGAAAGGAGGCAATGAAGCAGAGATGCTTGATGGTAAGGGACTGCGGAGAGAGAGAAAGATAATTTTCAAGTTTTCCCACAGGATGTTTTGTGCAAAACCTCTGTGCTACTCCTCAAAGAAACAAGCTATAAAGAGCACCTGGTCTCCCCACCACACAGCTGGAACCTGGAGGCGCAGAGAGGGTGAATTAGTGAAAGTAGCAGAGCCAGGATGGCACCCCACAGCTTCTCCACTCCAGTGTGACAGCATGACAATCCTCAAAATAAAGGTGTAAAAAGTCAACCTACACTTGAAGCCATTGGTCCAGAGATTCTGGGCTCATGCAACAGCCTGACGCTCCCAGAGCCTTCAGTATCCTAGGGAAGGAAGAAGAATGAGAATTTCAGTACTGGTTCCCGAGCACCTCCCTGTGCCAGGTGTGGTGCTGGGAGCTGGGGCTCAGAGGGGAATCAGCACCACCTTGGCGTTCAGTTAGCTGGCCTTTCCAGTAGTCCTTAGCGCACGTTGTTCTTTAACCACAGAAAGGAGGAAAAGTACCTCAAATCCAAGTCCCATTGCACATCCAGGGCCTCGGGGCCCAGGGGGTCCAGGGGGCCCTGGGGGTCCCATGACCCCAGGAATGCCAACTTGTCCATTTTTCCCTGGGGGTCCTGGTAAACCTCTGTTGCCGGGATCACCCTGTAAGGAAGGGGACAGGCTGATTATCTAGCCTTGGAGTCACTCATGGAAGGAACAACATCCGCAACTGAGTCAGAAAATTGTTCTTTGAACTTAATTAGATTGTTGGATTCTCTGATCAGCGCTACTTAATTGTACAGAAACAGCCATCTTGCCAATTGACATTTCACTTGGAGACAAGCTAATGGCGCTCATTGAATGAGTTAGGGTGGAGGGGGTGAGAAAGGAGAAAACCTGGTGGGTTATTCACTCTGCTCCAGCAGTTCTGCCTTCCCCAAGCAGTTCCTTCCAGATGTTTCTCTCTGATCCATGACATTTATATATTCAATACTCTAGCCCAATAGTTCAATTATACTAAACCCAGAGAGAGGGGAGGAAGGGGGAGAAAGCTTTTTCTTTTTCATTTTCATTTTTTACCTTTTCACCAAATGAGCCATTAGGTCCTCTTGCGCCCTGAAAAAAACAAATGGGGGCCAATTAATATATATTTCATTAGGTATGTTTAAAAGAAAATGCAGGATTGCAGACTCTTAAGTAACAGGACATTAAAATGGGACTCTTCCTGCTCAGTTCTGACTGATGTCTCAAACCTGAGCCCATTACTGTAGTTGTGAGTTTGCTAAGCAGGTCATGCTGAAAGCTTGTGAAACCCATCTTCCAACTATTATCTCATTGCCTACCTCAAGAGTGAAAAGGAGAAGTTGAAGATTAACCAGGAAGAGATTGTAGAAGAAGAATTCCCTTGGAGAGCTGTCAGTGTACTGGGTGGGCCTGATTCCCCTCCTCGAAGCCAAGGGAAGGGACTTCAAGAATTTGCTATGTATTCCCTAGGTTTCTGGAGATATGTGGATGATGGCTGGCTCTCTTCTGGAAAAATCTAAAGACCAAAAGCTGGCTGAAATAGCCCCAGAATGGGTGTGGGGGGGTCTCTAAAGCAGGTTGTGTGTCCACTGCCAATGGGAGACACAGTACAGGTTTCCTGGGGGGGTTAGATGTGGATCCCAAGGAAAGGAGCCAGCTGCGAGCTCAGATAGAGGGGAGGACCAATGCGGGCTGATGGTCAGGAGCGGTCAGCCGCAGGAGACCCTGCACTACATCAGAGGACTGCAGTCGGGGGGCCCCCAGCTAGAGAACCTCCAAGGAAACCACAGAAGCACCCGCAAGAGAAGAAGCCAGCAATTGCATGGCCACACAGAAGGCCCTGATACACCTGCCATCTAAGGCCGTGCCTTCTCCCAAGTCCCTCTTTCCCTGGGCCAGATTCTCCTTCCTATATCAAATCCATAGAAATGACAGAGTGGATAGTTCCAAAACAGTCATGCTCAGAAATAAGATGGCGAGTGATACTGAATCTGAAACAGTGAGGAATGGCAAAGAGAAAACATGGGAAGCTGAAGCCAGAGGCTTCGGTGGTGGAGAGAAACCACAGGTAGAAAACTCTCAGGCAAGGGAGGAGTGGAAGCCAGGAGCAGGGTGTGGCCCTGACAGGGAGACAGGTTGAAATTCTGGAGCTCGATAGCCATGGAGCCCTGCTCGTCTCCCCTCACCTCCCACATCCACTCCTGCTACAAGGATAATAAGAGTGGTTTACTGGAGCAAAGGCATAGGGCAGAGCCCCAGGTGGCTAGTGGACCCTGGGAGATCCAGGGGTACCCCAAACACCTAAGATCAGCCGCTGAGGTGCTCTGCCTGATAGCACATCCTACTCTTCCCATCACCTTCCTGAAACCTGCAGAAGTAGCTACCACCCAACTCCCTAGTAATTTGTATAGAGGCAGGAAACAGACTAAAGAGGGATTCCAATTTCTAAAGCAAACACACAAACACATTCCTCAAACACATTTGAGGAAAGGCAACACTCTGAAAGAGAAACAACAACATCAACCATGGAAGGTTTCCTGAGGAAACGGCTAAGAACACGATCCAATCAGGAGTCTAAGTAAATACTATATATTCTCAGGGAGAAAAGGGAGGATATTACAGCCAAGAAACAAGGACAAACTATTATGAAATAAGAACAGTGGTTATAGAAGAGAATCAGGGCTTCCCTGGTGGTGCAGTGGTTAGGAGTCCGCCTGCCAATGCAGGGGACCCAGGTTCGAGCCCTGGTCCAGGACGATCCCACATGCCACGGAGCAACTAAGCCTGTGCGCCACAACTACTGAGCCTGCGCTCTAGAGCCTGTGCGCCTAGGGCCTGTATCCCACAACGAGAGAAGCCACCGCAATGATAAGCCCGTGCACCGCAATGAAGAGTAGTACCTGCTCACCGCAGCTAGAGAAAGCCCGCACGCAGCGACAAAGACCCAACACAGCCAAAAATAAATACATAAATAATTTTTTTAAAAAGAAAAAATCAATTAGAGACCTTAGAGACAAAAATATATAACTGCTGAAAGTACTCTAAGAAGGGTTGAATAACAGAAGAGACACACCTGAAGAGAGAATCACAGAAAGAATCCCGTTACTCTATGGGATGGTGGGAGGAGAGGGGTGCTTGCAAAAGGAAGCAAGCCTGGCTGGCTAGACTCTGTCACTTCCCTGCCTGCTGGCCTGACATGGGAAAAATTAAGTGTGACCTTTTATCCCAGGCAGAAACAGAAAGAATCGGGTTCCAGTTTTGTTGCCCCATCTGCAGGCTACAGTTTCTGTGTCTGGTTTTCTTGGGTGTGACCAGCCACAGCATCTTCTACTGCCTGATGCAATCTGTCCTTGAAGGAAGTACCAACCTTATGCATTTTTAAGTAACAAGTCAAATCACGGTCAGGGATATTGTGAACTAGAAGTTAACTTAGTCCCATCTCTTGACTTTTGGACTCTATCCTCTGAAAACATTATTATTGTGTTGCCAGTTGACCCCATTCAAGAAAAAGATGTTCATAAGGTAAAAAACTGTACTTTTTCAATTGCCTTCCTGACTCTTTTCAAATCAAGAGTACACCTTGTAGCAGTTTCAAAGGAAGTTCTAGAAGATATGAGGGACCTTGATTTATCTTTCTCAGAAACAGATGATTTTATCCAGCTTGTACATATGAAGGCAGGAAATAAGTCCCCTGTCACTGGAGGTGTGTAAGCTGAGCAGAGATTGTGGAGGGGCATCAAGGATCAAATGTATCGTTGGATCTTATGTGGTGTTACATCCCTGAGATTATTCATTTTCTTTAGCAATTTTTGTTATTTCACATTCAGACTATATTCTCCTTGGTTTACTTTTTTGGGGGGCATGGGGGTGGGGGGTAAATGTCATGTGCCAGGCTTTCCTCCAGCTCTCCAGATGCAAATTTCCAAGTCCTTCTAGAGTCTACTTTTCCTTGACCAGAAAACATCATATACACACAGGGCAACAAATTAGGCCTCACAGCAAATTCCAGGAAGAAAAATGTCATTTATCTGCCACAATTAGTCTGGGCAAGCCTGCCGCTCTGTGCACAACTGAGTGTCTGAGCAGCTGCAGAATGCGCCTGTGAGGGTGTTTGTGTGCGGATGTGGGCATGGGCGTGGGTATTTTTAAGTCCGAGACCAGCCAGGGAGGAGTGTGTGGGGAGGGGTGTGGGGGGAAGGGTGTGTGTGGGAGGGGTG
>NC_041222.1:25050939-25110023 GCF_002837175.3 Physeter macrocephalus
GGGGGGAGGTGTGTGTGGGAGGTGTGTGTGGGAGGTGTGTGTGGGAGGGGTGGGGGAGAGGGGTGGGGGAAGAGGGGTGGCGGGGAGGGACGGGGGCAGGGAAGCTGGTAAGAAGAACAAGGAAGATGAGAGTAAGTCTTGTCATGTTTCCTGCAAAATTTAATTTCTTATGAAACAGTCAGTACACGTAAAATGAGTTCTATAAAGCTCGACAATTGTTTCTTCTTTTTCTGAGAAATGAGCTTTCCACGAAAATCGAGTTACTGTTTCAATAAAAATACTCCTGAGAGCTGACGGAAACTGGAAATTCAGTGACAAGGATGGTGTCTAGGGAGTCAGCACTTTCCAAGACTCCGTCCAGGTGGGGTACACAGAATGCCTCCAGTCCCCACCCCAGCGGGGAGGCCCCTCCCTCCTCTGAACCCCAGTGAAGCTCACGACTACATCTCTAGAAGGAAGCTCACCTTATATCTTTATTGCCCACCTTTGCGGAACATGGGAACGCAGTAGGGGCAGGAACCCCGCCCCACAGCACCACATGGCTTAACAGAAGACTACAGGGGCTTACAGAGAAGGGAGAGACTGAGGGCGTGTGAGACTCAGGAACGGAGGGTGAAAAGGGCACCTGAAGAAGTTTCATTCATGCATCAAACCGCTCACAGAAGCCTGGGCTAGGTTCTAAGGATACATAGACAGTGCTCACGCCCTGCTTGTAAGGCTGGGGTTGGGAGCAGACTGGTAAGCGAACAGCTTCAGTGACCCTGGCTGGAGGGGTCCCGCAGAATCAGTACTGTGCTAACGGGAAGCAGAGGAAGGAGGGGTGCTTTCTGCTCACAGAGTCCAGGAGAGCTTCCCAGAGGGTATTTCTGAACTGAGCTTCTAAGAATGAGGAAAGGGGAAGGACAGCCCAGGGAGGAAACCACAGGCCAGGGCCAGGAGGCTGTGCAAGCCCAGAGCCTTTCAGTAGGGCTGGCTGGCTGGCCTGGAGGCCAGGTGTGTAAGGGAGCAGCGGGAGGTGGAGCTGAAAAGGTAGGTCGGGAAGGGCCTTGAAGGTCTGCACATAGTGAGGGCTCGGTCCTTCAGGCAACGGGGAGCCGCTGGCGCTTTCTCAGTGGAGAGGGCAGTGAGTGGTGAGAGCCTGCTCTAGGAAGATGGACTGGGCAGGTAGCTGGAGGCTGGATTGTGGGTGGGGAGAAGGGGGCACCAGCGAGGAGCCTGATGCCCACTGCATGCAGGCCAGGAGAGATGAACGTCAGGTCAGGGCGGAGAGAGAGATGGACATCAGATTGGCCATTCTTGGCAACAGATGGTTCATGGTAGGAAAGGGAGAGGAGGGAGGACTTAGAGAAGACGCTGCTTTTGAGTCCAGGGGACTGGGTGGATGGCAGTGCCATTCACGGAAGCTGGGGACATGCAGGAGTGGGCAGGAGAAGACGCTGAGTGCAGGTTTGGGCATAAAGAGCTCCGGGAGGGGGAGACATCCAGCAGTGCAGACCAGGATGGGATCAGAGGCAAGGTCAGGCTTAGACGTCAGAGAGGCAGGGTGGGCCTGGTGATTCCCTGTGTTGGAACCCGACCCCCTCTTCTCCGTACCTTCTCCCCTTTCATTCCAGGAAGGCCGGAGGCTCCATCAAGTCCAGGCTTTCCCTGAGGGCCCTGAGGAACATCAAGGATAATCAGCCCACAACATCTCTGAGAAAAATCAAATATGAACCCTCTTTGGAAAAGGAGGCCAGGGCTGGGAAGACCCAGCGGGTGAGGCCAGTGGGTCCAAAGCCTTGTGTCAGCCCATAGCAGAACACCTGTCCTGGCCCCAGTTCAGCCACGGCCGGCTGTGCATCTGTGGACGAGGGTCCTTCACTCTCTGGGTTGCATTTTCTCTTCTGTGGGGAGTCGGGGGCAGGGCTGGACGAGGTAGTTTCTGGGGGCCTCCCACCCCGGGCCCAGCACTGGTGCTCTACGATTCTGAGAGTCTACACGAGCCTGCATTTCCTATACTAAGATAAAGCAGCGAAACAATGTGTAGGATGATGTTTTTCTTGGCTGCTGCTGCTTTTTTTTTTTTTTTTTTTTTTTTAAAAAATTTCTTTTTTTATTTATTTTTGGCTGTGCTGGGTCTTCACTGCTGCACGCGGGCTTTCTCTAGTTGCGACAAGCAGGGGCTACTCTTCGCTGCGGTGCGCGGGCTTCTCATTGCGGTGGCTTCTCTTGTTGTGGAGCACAGGCTCTAGGTGCGTGGGCTCAGTAGTCGTGGCGCACGGGCTTAGTTGCTCTGCCGCATGTGGTATCTTCCCGGACCAGGGCTCGAACTCTTGTCTCCTGCATTGGCCGGCGGATTCTTAACCACTGAGCCACCAGGGAAGCCTGGCTGCTGCTTCTTATGAGTCTTAGTAATATCTCAGCTGAGGAGGAATTTGTTTACAAACGCTAGCTAGCTCCTCACTCCCTGTCGTAAGCCTTAGCTCTGGGGTCTGCAATCTGTACCCCCTCCCTGGCTAAAGGAAGCCCCATAGGCACAGAGGGGGGGCAATGGCTTCGGCAGCTCACCGGGGGACCAGGTTCACCAGCAGGTCCATCTTCTCCAGGGGATCCAGGGGGTCCCATGGAAACATCAGTTCCTGGTTTTCCTGGAATCCCAGGTAAGCCAGGTGGGCCTGGGGGACCTGGAGGACCCTAAAAACAGACACCTTGTTAAGAAACAGTGCAGGAGGGGACAAATATATATGTTCCATTCACTCCATTTCTGAAAACAACTCTACAAGTAGAAACTGGTATTCCTACTTAGAAGATGGGGAAACTGAGGCTTAGTGACATGATGTGACTTGCTCAAGAGCTCACACACACAGCTAACTAGGAGAAGAGCTGGGATTTGAATCCATGTCTATTTAAGCGCATTATATCATGTTTTCTCCCTAGATGTATGTACATAATAAAAATATCATTTGTTGGAATTCTCAGAAGTGCTCTAATTTAGTTTTCTGATTACCTGAGAGGTTAGTCCAAAACTGCCTATTGTTAACCATTATTAAAAACATCCCTGCAATGTACTAGTCTCTTTAGCCTCGGGCTGGGTTGGCTGATGCCAACAGCTTGGAAGTCCCAGCTGGGTCCTGCTCCACTCAGCCAGTGAGTCCTGAACCCTTCCAGCCCTGTCATGATGAGTGAGCAGACGAGCAGCCGAGTGGAGCCTTCTAGGTGGGGATTCAGCACAAGGGCTCAGAGGAAGGGATGGAGATGAGGTTGGGGCCCTGGGGACAGAGGAACAAGATGCAGCTGAGAAGAGAGGTGCTCCTGGGGGAAATCTAGAGGGACCAGTGGGGGCCCAGCCTTGGGCAAGAGGCTGGGGGAGCAAGAGGTGCCCAAGAGGCAGAATGAGTGGTCTGGAGAGGTAGGGAGGGGGCCGCCTCAGGGTAGGAAGGATTTTGAGAAGGTTCTGGAAGCCCTAGTGTGAAATGCTATCTAGAGAAGAGGCCAGCAGGTCTCTGTAATGGGTAAGGAGGTGCGGGGGCAGAGCCAGGTGGTAGAGGTGAAGGTCATGGGCATACCTGCTGTGAAAGAGCCTGCTGGAGAAGGCTACCGGGGGAAGGAGGCAAGTGGCAAAGTGGGGCTCCTGTCTATAAACTAAGGCTCAGACTCACTTAAAACTGATGGAAGACGGAAATGCCCAACATATACAAACGTAGAGGGGAAAGTATAGTGAGTCCCAGGAGCCCACCATCAGCCGCAAGAGTTATCAATGGTGGCAATCCGCTTTCATCTGTCATTGGCCCCTGTGTCCCTCCCTCCTGGATCCTCGTGAAGGCTGCCCCCGACACCACGCTGTTTAACGCTTCACACTTACTCTTAACAGCTCCTCGCTGCGCACCGGGTCACCAGAGCCGACGTCCAAGCCCCGGCCCAGGCTGGAGCCCTCAGCCTCCACTCCCACCTGTACAGAGAAAATGTTCCCACGGCTTGGTTTCACCTGCTACTCTCCAAGAACAGCTGCGTCACTGAAAGTTTTCCCATATTCTGTGGGCCTATAACTGCTGCTGGCAACTTTCCTTCTGGCTTTTTCTTCCGGTCCCCTCTACAGCTGCCCTCCTCCCTCTCCCCCTCCCAGCTGTGCGGCCAGCACACAGCCAGTCCTCAAACACAGGACACTCTTTCACAGCCTCTTTTGCTGCCTTTCAAATCCCTACTCATCCTTCAAGGCCCAGTTCCATGGTCACCTCCTCCATGCAGCCCTGCGCAACCCCATTTTCAGAAAGAATTCACCTCTCCTACTCTGTGTTCGCACCAGCCACTGCGGGGGTCTGGATCTGGCGGTAGGACCACCTGACTTGAAGCTCAGTTGTGCGTGTGTTGGTCCCACTACGCTAGGACTCCTCCAGGGTCGGCCCAATCCTGAGATACCTCTGGGTGCCCAGTGTCCAGCATGAGATCTGACACTGAGAAGGCACTCATTATGTACTTGTTGAATGCCATCAAATTCCTCCAAAGAACAAAAGGAAACTTCCAAAACACCTTTCTGGTACTCAGTTCCTGAAGATGGGAACCAGGCAAGGCCTAATTCAATCATCGAATAAGGAAGAGCTGGGTTAGGGGTTACAGCTGAGTTTAGGCAGGTTGTGGCAGTGTGGGCATGTAGGTGGGAGAAGGGAGGTGATGCTATAAAGGTGAGGAGACAGGAGGCTGTTGCCAGCATCCAAGGGATAAGGAGGTGCCGCACAGCTAGACTCGGGGGCTTCGGGACTGACTGAATTGAGGGGGGGCACTAGAGGATGGTTCCTGGCTTCCCTCTTCATGATCAGGAAGATGGGGTACCATTCCCAGAGCAGGGGAACCCTGGGGGGAGAGCAGGCCTGGGAGCATGGTGACAAGCTCAGTTTGGGATATGCTTAGTTTGAGGGACCTGGGGGTCTTTCAGGGCACAGGATATAAACGGGATGTCAATAGTTTCTGCTCCTGGACTCTCTGAGAGAGTCCTGGTACAGGAAAGAGAACTGAGCTCTGACTGGAGGGCACTTGAGGGCAGACGGGAAGGATCCGCCTGTGGCTGTTTTGTGCATCCCCGTCCCCTGCACCCTGTGCATGTGACAAGCCTGGGTGGGAATCTCACCGTGGGTCCAGCAGGTCCAAGGGGGCCAGGAAGCCCCTCCTCAGCTTCACCCTAAAGAGAACAAGATGTCAGTGGAACACTGGGCACCCCTTCCCACTTCCCTCCTCTCTCCAGAAACTGTGCTTATTCCAAGAGGAGGCTTATGCAGGAGTTCCATATACCTAATTTGTTGAGCGTGTACTATGTGCCAGGTAAAGTTTTCCACGTATTAATTCATTTAATCCTCACCACATCCCAGAGAGAAGGTTCTACAATCCCCATTTTATACATGAATAAACAGAGAGAGGGGTGTGGCAGAGCCAGACAGGAATGCCCCTCTCACCCACTGCCTTGGGTGACTCTGAGATTCAAAATGATCCAAAAGATATTCCAGAGTAGGTACTCCCATGACTGTCCCTATTGTGTTATTAAACTGTCTGCTCAGGAATTGGGGCACCCATTTCAATTCATCACAAATTCCTGACACAGGCACTTAGGGTGATCTATCTTCATTACTTATGTGCCACGATGAAATCCTGCATGTTCATCTCTCTCTTTCACCTTTCTCCCCACACCTCTCTCCCTCTCTCTCTCTTCTTGGAGCTTTTTAAAAATCTCATTGGATGGGAATTCCCTGGCGGTACAGTGGTTGGGACTCTGTGCTTCTGCTGCCGTGGCCCGGGTTCAATCCCTGGTCAGGGAACTAAGACCCCCGCAAACATGGAGAGGCCAAAAAAGAAAAACTTAAAAAAATTTTTTTCCAACATCTCATTGGAAAAGTCAGAAGCCTCCTTGACGGAAAAACCACCATGTATTAGGAACCTACCAACCCTCACAGTTCTACTACTTTAAGGCCACAACTGCCGACATTTAGGGAGGGTATTTCCTTCCAGGGTTTTTGCATGTGTCTGTTTTTAAATAGTTCAGACCACAGTAGGACCACCTGACTTGAAGCTCAGTTGTGCGTGTGTTGGTCCCACTAGGCTAGGACTCCTCCAGGGTCGGCCCAGTCAGTATACTGAAGTTCATAACCAGCTTTTTTTCCACTTAGCATTATAAGTAAGTATTTTCTTCCATCATTAAATACTCCTAATAAGTATAATTTTAATAGCTGCATAATGTTCCATTATTTGAACATCCTTTAATTCAGTTAACTCCCCTATTGGTGGCTAGTTAAACTGTGTCTAGTTTTTTTCCATTATGGACAATACTGAGATTAACATCCATGTACACAAAGCCTTTTTACATAACAGACTATCTCCTTTAGGATTGATTCCTAGAACAAGTGTCTGGGTCAACAACATGCAGCTTTATGGTGTTGATATGTGTTGACCAAGAACTTCTCAGCAGTAGTAAACCACTGACACTGTCACCAGCATAGCTGATCTCACCAGGCCCTCACCAAGTGCCAGCTTCTGAAAGCACAAAATATAAAGGATCTAAGGACAACTGAACCAGGTTTCCCAATAAATCAATGGCAAAAAGAACAAAGTAGGTGGGAGACAATCATAGACCAAAAGAGACTTAAGAGACACATCAACCAAACACAAAGTAGACCTTGTTTGGATTCAGATTCAAATTAAGTGCAAAAAGGCATTTTTAAATAACTAGGGTATTAGATAATACGAAGGAACCACTGTCAATTTTGCTAGATGGATATTGACATCCATTATTACCACTGATGGATGACACTGTGGCGAAGGGGAAAAAAAGGTCCCAGATCAACCTATTAACAATACACATTAACATGTTTTTGAGTTAAATGATACAATGTTTGGGATTTGCTTTAAAATACTCCAGTCTTCCCCTTCCCTCCACTCCAAAAACATGGCTGTAGGAGGTGGAACAGATAAAGCACGACTCCCGTAATGTTGCTGAGTGATGTGTATGTGGTGGGGGGGTGGTTATTATACTATTCTAAGTCCTTTTGTGAATTTTTAGAGTTTCTGTAATGAAAAGTTTTAGAAAAAGAAAAAGGAAAACTGGCTCTATGTGAAGGTACATCGCCAGCCAGTACTGCTGCACCTGATGTGGCATCACCGTGGAGAGACGCAGTCTTGGTGTTTTGTGTGTCCCTTGGGGTGAGGAGCAGAGGAACAGGGGGACTTTGTTTAGTGAGCCCAGGGCCACAGGCATCACAGCCAGCCTGGTGGGTTCCATGTTCGTTGCCCAGTAGAGTCTCCTGGGAGCATGAGCCCCGGCACCAGGGGCTCCTCAACTGGTCTGGCAGTGAACTCGGACACCTGCAGCGGCCTAAGCTTCCCAGGTGTCTCTAAGATGAAGAAAAGGTTATGGGCTTCCCTGGTGGCGCAGTGGTTGAGAGTCTGCCTGCCGATGCAGGGGACACACGTTCGTGCCCCGGTCCGGGAAGATCCCACATGCCGCGGAGCGGCTGGGCCCGTGAGCCATGGCCGCTGAGCCTGCGTGTCCAGAGCCTGTGCCCCGCAACGGGAGAGGCCACAACAGTGAAAGGCCCACGTACCGCAAAAAAAAAAAAAAAAAAAAGTTTAAAAACCAGAGCTCTCGCTTGTCTCCTCTTTTTATAGACAGCAACACCAACACTCACCACAAGTCAGAACCTCAGCCTCCCGGCTCCCATTCTGGGACCTCTCCACCATACCACACTCTCGGGGATGCGCTAGGGCATGAGCTCTGCAGGCCAGCACGCCTGGGTTCAAATCCCAGCCCTGCTCTTAAGGGTGTGCCACAGCAGGCAGTTTCCTTTACCTACGTCTCACTCCCCTCACCTGGAAAATGGAGACGATTCTCCTTGTACCAGAGAGTGGTGGTGTGCATAGAACCAGATCAAGTTGGAACCCAGAGTGCTTAATAAATGTCAGTGCAAAAGGCTTATTTCCGGCCCCTTGACTGTGAGTTCCCTGGGGACAGGGACGAGGTCATATTCATCTCAATCTCCAAGTGTATGGACTGAGGGCCCTGAGTTGCTATGCACTGAGTCAGTGAGAACATCAATGAGTGAATGAATAAAAAATAAAGAGACCAAGCAGTGCTTGATGACCACCGGGTGCTGCAGCCGTGGGCATTCCGGATTCACAGCCAGCTCTAGGATGTCCTGTCCCACAGCCTTCCCATCCCAGGTCAGCCCTGGAGCGCTGTGGCCAAGGGACCACTTGTCTGTAACTTGAGTCAAGGCTCTGAAAGCATGTGTGACCAAGTGCTGCTCGGGGAACTGGCAGGCCCAAGCTGGTCACCAGTGGAATTCTCTCCTTGAAAAATATTGTCACTTCAATGGCAATTTAATTCCCCAGTTCACACAAGCCCATGCTGAGGACCAGCTCTGGGTTTCCCACTTCTAAAAGACAAAGTCACAGCCCTTAAGTGGTGACAACCTCGCACCTGTGCATAGAACTTTCCGAACATTCCCTGACCTGCATTCTGACTTGACCTCACAGCCACCCTCTTCTACAGATGAGGAAACTGAAGCCCAAAGAAAGGGATTTGCATGAGGTCGTACAGTTGCAACCCAAAAACTCGTGTTGGAAAGGACCTGAAGGTGACCCTCTGCCCCCTCCCCCCACACACACACAAACACACCTCTGATGCTTCTGTTTCCTCTACAGTCCCTGCCACGTCTGACAAGCTTCCCCACCTCCAGGATGGAATCTAATGACATTTGAGATGGGCCTTTGTATCTTTAGGCAGCTCTGCCTGTTAGAAAGCTTTCATTCCAATTAAAGAAGTGGGCAATTGGGGACACAAAGCCAGGTGCCCTAGGTTTTTACCTCTTGCTTCTTCTTCTCCACAAACTGCAGCTTCCTTGTGTGTTCCTAGGTTGGAGGACCCTCAAAAGCCCAAATTCCGCATTTTGCGAACCAAAATGAAAACCTCCCTCTAGGAAAGCCAGGAGCAGGCCCCTCCCATGCCTCTGGCCTTTCTTTTTCTCCTCTGTAAGACCGGCCAAGTCAAATCTTCATGCCTCTACGCAAAGTGAAATCTTCACTTACCGGAGGGACCCCTCTTTCAGGAGCTACTGTGGGTATGGGAAGCGGGGGCCCCTCAGGGAGAGCGCCACCCAACTCTTCTGCCCCAGCCGCGGGAAGGGGCTGCTCTGTTGTGGCTGCTGCTACGTCTTCATCACCAGGACCCTGAGAAGCCAAACCAACACGATGAATCAAGTCACCTCACCCATGATGCAACGTGCACAGTGCTGCTGGGGAGTTTCGTTGACTTTCCTTTCGTTGGCACTAGCCCAATTTCAAAGCACTTTCCTACCTACAACTGTCATTACACCCGACACACTCACAGAAGCACAGACTCATAATCCCCTTCTGAAACATGCATCTCCTCTAACCCCCTCCCCAGTCATGGTGCTAACTGCCTCTCACCCCAGCAATGCTGTCCAACTTCGGACCACAGTCCGAGAAAGTTCTCCTTGGACAAAGATCGGGGTAGAGGATCAGGACAAAGCCTGCTCCCCTGACCCCCTCTGCTATGCTCCTTCAGTTACATCCTGCCTCCCTCTGGTTGGTGCCGACCCAGATAAACGCTCTAACGAAGCTGCCTGTGCATTTGGCTCTGGGAAGGCCGGCAACTGCTCCTGTCTCGTAACCCTGACCTCTCTCCCCACTGTGAGCCAGAGAGGATGCTAGAAGACACTTACAGAAGTGACTACTTGCTTGGGGGCCGCTGTGGGTGTGAGGGGAACCAGGCCATCAGTGGGGAACCCGCTGGCCTCCTCTTCCTCAAAAGTGCTGAGGGGCACTTTTGCTGCAGCTGCTGCTATTGTTAAGCTTTCTTCACTGATTGGACCCTGAAATGAAATTGGCATAAGGGATCGTGACACTTCATCCACACCCCTGGTTGGTGGGTGTGTGATTATGGGGAGGAACCTGCTGAGGCCGTCACGCACCTCTCAGGTCGTCCCCTCCCCGCCCCGGAGTACCCTCCAGCACACCTCTGCCGCGTGCTTTGGCCAAAACCTGAGCATCCTCAGGAACTGGCACTCCCCTCCCTCCACAGGAAGCCCTTCTATCTCCAGACAGCTCTGCTAGTTAAGTTCTAGTTTCTGTTGAGTAAAGACTTGGTAGAACTGGGACCTGATCCCGAGTTTTCTCACCCTGTGACAGGGATTTGCCTTTAAAGAAGAAGGAAAGGTAAGGAGGGAGGGAAGAGAGAGATGAAGGAGAAGAAAGAGAAGAGGAAGAAGCAGCAGGAGAAGATGGTGGTGACGATGTGTTAATTACAATAATCCATGTAACTGCCAAGTGGCCTTGGGAGCTCCATCACCTGGCCAGGGCATACCTTCCCCACTGTAAAGTTTCCTTGTCTGGACATTAGACCAGAGGTGAAAGGCTGGGAGTGAATGTGTGGAATGATCTCAAAGGCCAGTGTTGACATGTGATGGCCTGACAACCCCCTCCTTTCACGCACTCTGCAAACATCTACTGAGTCCCCGACGTCAGCCGGGATGAAGACAGATGAATGAGCAAGACGTATGTGATCCCTGGCCTCACAGAGCCTCCAGCCTGGTAGGGAACCAGTTGTGATGAGGCCTTCCGAGGAGACGTTTGGGGTACTGTGAATGTGTCTGACGGGGAGACTTCACAGCCTGGGAGGCACCTCCCTGATGAAGCGATGTTTGAGCTGAACCCTAAAGGATAAGCGGGAATTAAAGGAGGGAAGAAGGAGGAGGAAAAGGTTCCAGGCAGAGAGCAGAGGGTGTGAGAAGATTCTAAGGCAAAAAGGAAATAGGTATGTTCAAGAAACTGAAAGAAGGCCAGTGAGGCTGGAGCGCCAAGAGCAGGGACAGTGGCCCAAGATGTGGCCCTAGAGGCTGGCGAGGCCAGACCCTGCAAGCCTTGGAGGCCAGGTGTGGGAGAGGGGTCTGCAGCAAGGACAATGGTCTACAGAGGGCTGCCCCCACCAGGAGGAGCCGGGGGCAGAGAGGATGGAGGAGGCCAGGAAGGGCCTTAACCATTGCCCGGGCTGGGGATGCGGTGTCTCGGTACAGGGGGCTGGCGCTGGAGAAGGGTAGCAGGAGGCAGATCTGTGATGTGTTGAGGTAGAAAAAGCAACAAGACTTGACACGTGACAGAACGTGGAAGTAAAGAAGAGGGAAGAGAATTCTGGATTAGGCAGCTGGGGGATGATGGTTCCATCATCTGAGATCGGAACGCAACAGGAGTGGAGACAGCAGTCTAGGTTTGAATCTGTTGGGTCTGAGTGTCTTAGGATACTTGCATGCTGTCTTCAGGAGTTGGGAGCAGTGTCTCCGTGAGGCCTGAGGAGAGGGCTGAGAAGGCCTGGCCACGCCCTTGGACCCTGCCAGGGCCTGTCTGCACCTGGACCCTCCACTGGGCTCTGACAGCCTGTGCTTGTGCCCAGAAACCGGCACGGCTGTGCCTGCCATCACCTCCTCCTCTTACACCCAGCACTCCTCCACCCCGGCTCCCCGACACCTGCACTATCTGGAACTCACTCCCACCTCACTGACTCACACATCTCCCCACGGCCCGCTGGGGCTGTCAGCCTGCACTGTCCCCACACCTCCAGGGCCCACAGTACACTCACCAGGCACCGGCAGACTCCACCTCTGAGGGAGTATTTGGTCAGAGAGGTGAGCCCTCCCCATTCAGGTTCTTCTGGATTTGCTGAACAGAATGGAGACCGGCCCCCTGAGAAGGCCAGGATCCACTCCCAGCTGTGACCTCAACCTTCCAGCACTTTATACTCCTTACCAAAGTGACCCCTTCCCCAGGGTCCTGAGTGGGCATGGAGAGGGTCAGTCCCCCGGTGGGCACACTGCTGGCCTCTGCTTCCCCGGCACTGCTGACGGGCACCTCGGTCTCCCCTGCTGCTGTAGCTGCTGAACCTTCTTCGTTATCTGGACCCTGAATAGGAAGACATCACAAAGGAGCCCCATCACTGATCTGCTGCGCTGTGGCCAGGGGAAGCTAAAACTGCCCTCCCCCAGGTTACTGATCATTGTGGTGACAGATCCAATGGATGCTTTCCAGGCCTTTACTCACTGGGACTCTTGGCAGGAGGTGACATCGTTGGCCACTCCCAGAGCAAGAAAACACCACCCCTGACCCAGACCTAGACACAGCCTCCAAACCCACCCCCCTCCCTCCCATCTCCAGGCTTGCTTCCCCCAATCTTTCTTTCTTTGCTGTAATTCTTTTTTTTTTTTTTTTTTTTTTGGTATGCGGGCCTCCCTCTGTTGTGGCCTCTCCCGTTGCGGAGCACAGGCTCCGGACGCGCAGGCTCAGCGGCCATGGCTCACGGGCCCAGCCGCTCCGCGGCATGTGGGATCCTCCCAGACCGGGGCGTGAACCCGGTTCCCCTGCATCGGCAGGCGGACGCGCAACCACTGCGCCACCAGGGAAGCCCTCCCCCAATCTTTCTAAGATCCTACTGTGACTACATCACTTCCTGCTTTAATACCCTTCATTCCACATATTGCGTTGATATACGATATTTGCTTTTCTCTTTCTGACTTACTTCACTCTGACTTCTGTATGCACAGCAGAAACTAACACAACATTGTAAAGCAACTATACTCCAATTAAAAAAAATTTTAAATAAATAAATAAAAATGAGAGCAAAAATAAACAAAAGTTATATATTATTTAAAGGAAAATGAGCTAAGATCAAATAATTGAGTTTGAGGTCACTCATGCTTTACTGAAAGCTGAAATTAAAGAGCATGTATAAAATCTGGAAGAAAACAAATACCCTTCAGTGACTTCCCATTTCTGCTGGACACTCAGGCTCCTCGGCGTCCACGGTCTCCGAGGCTTCTCTAGCCACATTTCCCCTCCCCGTTGCTCACACCAAGCCCCACAGGCATGCTGCGCTTGTTTAGGTCTTTGTGTGCCCCTGTTGATGCCTCCAGGCCTTTGCTCCTGCTGGCCCACCTCCCGAACACATGTGTCACCCCCATCACTTCTAAGCATCCCCCTGGTCTCGCCTTCAGCCTCCTTTCCCCAGGAAGGCTTCCTGGCCCCCCGAGTCTGGGCTCTGGGCCCCTTTTGATACTCCCCTGTGCTTCTCCTATTTTCCCTCTTCCCTCTCTGTTCCCAGGAGCTGGGTCTATCCTATTCACCTGGAGCCCAGCACAGCACCCCACAAACACCTGCTGAATGAGTCAACAGAGGCCTCGGCCTCCAAATCAGTGTCTACTGGGACTCGGCCCCACAAGGCTGTCACTCTGTCCTTTGCAAACAGGTGAGGAAGGCCAGTGACTGCTCCCACCTGAGACGCCACCAAACTCCAGAAGCAAGTGAAGCAGAGCATGTACTCTGAGCTAATTACCAGAGTGACCCCTTCCCCAGGGTGCTTGGTGGACATGGAGAGGGTCAGTCCCTCGGTGGGCACACTGCCAGCCTCTGCTTCCCTGGCAGTGCTGATGGACACCTCGGCCTGCCCAGCTGCTGCTGTTGCTGTCAAACCTTCTTCCATATATGGACCCTGGGAACAAAGGTATCACTAGGGACCACGTCACTTGCCCATGCCCCTGATCAAGGTGGCTGTGGCTGGAGGAGACTGACTGCCTGTGCCCTCCAGCAGCTTGCATTTCTGTAGCTTCCTTCCTCAAGGCACTTTGTTATCTGTGATGTTACCCCAGCTCCACAACAGTCCCAGAATCCCTGTGGCAGGAGAGACTGCAAGGCACTTGTGTCTCCCATGTGATTTCAAGCATCTGTTTGCCACACCAGTGACAGGGAGATCAGTGCCTCCTGAGACACATATAGCTATGCCTCCTGCTATAGCGCTAGACACTTCAATCTAGACCTGTCTTCCTCCCTGTGACCTCCCCTACGTGCGCATTCAGGAGCCATAAGAACAGGGCAAGTGTCTTCGTCCATGATGGTGCTTCAGAGATATGCAGGCGGCAACCCCGTCCTCCTCAGCCTTCTCCAGACTGGACACCCCTCTCTTTCCCTGTGACTCAGTTTCCACGGGAAATTCACAGGCAGATTCTCTGAAGGTTACACAGCAGATGCAGGAAATGGCAACAGAGAGCAGCTCTGGCTGTTGGTGTCACCAAACCGACTATGTTTTATCTCAGTTTCACAAAGGTTTGTTTTTTAAAAAAATTTGGGTGGGCTTTTGCTTCATTTTGCTGCAAAGAGTAGTTCTTCTGGGGTTTTTTTTGTTTTTCAGCCACACCTCATGGCTTGCGGGATCGACCAAGAATTGAACCCTGGCCCCGGCAGTGAAAACCTGGAATCCCAACCACTAGGCCACCAGGGAACCCCCCAAAAATGTAGTTCTTTTGGATACTAAAAACACTAGGCTGATCAGAGTTAGATATATTTCTTTGCTGAAGGACTTCTCAGAGCCTTCTCTGTAAGAAGAATACAGAGTGGATCATTCCCCAAACTTACTGGCCTATAGAACCATTTTTCCATATAACATCAAATACTTGCAGAATTATCGTCCCCCCAAAACAGAGAAAAGATGATGTCATAGGATTTTAAAACGAGATGTTTTTTCTGACTCAATGTCAGCTAAAGCCCCAAAGTACAATTCCATAAGCCTCAGGTAACCTCCGTGTTCTAAAGAAAGGAGCCAGACGACTTACATGGGACAGGCAAAGAGAAAATGAAATGGAATCAGTTCTATCAGCATTCGCCCACCACCTGCCTTCGGCTATGTAAGAAAAGGTAAAGAATTCATTTAGGGGTTGAGTGATTAGAGACTTTTGTATTCCTTTGGAGACAATTTTCTGTGCGCTGTGGCTCCCCCCCACCCCCAAACCATTTGGTGAGCTGGGTATGTAGTGTTTGGACTTTGGGAGGCAAAGGGACTGGTGTTTGATTCCCTCTAGGGAAATACCAAAGGCAAAAGCAGGGAGCCATCCAGGCTGAGTCAAGAGAGAGAGACAGAGATATCTGCCCTGCAGTTGTTTTCCTGGTGATTGACTGATATGACCCTTCCAAAGGGAGCCAGCTAAAGCCATCTGGAGATGGACTCCCACCCAAAGGGCCCCCTAGAGGATCAGGGTGACCAGCACGGGGTGGAAGCCCAGGCGGAAGTTAAAAGGCCAAAAATGGACTTGGGTCCTAGATTCCCTGCAGGAGGACCTCTAAGGAATCACAAAAGCCCCTGTGAGAGAATGTTCCAGCAACCAGATATCTTCCCCACAAAAGGCCCAGATCACTGTCTGACCAGCCACATAAAACTGTGTCGTTTTCTCCAGGTGGGCCAGACTTTCGGTGGCGGGGAGGGGGGCGGGGGGCAGTGATGAGAGGGAGGAGAAAGAAGTAAGAAAACAGAGAGGAAATATCCCTAACCATGCTTCCTTCCCTGCCTGGCTCCTGGTTATATTTGTATTTTTATTGAATTTTTGATATTATGCTGCAGGGATTTTGGAAATACCTGTGAAAAAAGGCTGTTACCAGATAGTAACTGGGAGAGGAGAGAAGTGTCTTGAGTTTTCACCCCAGGATAGGGGAAAGAATGAGCTGACACAAGGTTTTTAGCAGAGGCCACAGGTGAGAAACATAATTTGCTTTAATTTGGCACCCTCCGGTGTCCAGCATTTAAACAACTAACTGGCTTTGCAAGTGTAAAAGCCAATTACCAAACAATAGAGCAAACACACCTGCAGTTAATCTCATTCTCTCTTGAAGGGGCTCAAAGTGCAGAAGAGGCTGTGCATCTTCACAAGAGGGATTGAGAACCCAGCATTCATCTCCTGGCAGGTTTGAGGACCTGCCTCTCCTCCCCTGTCCTGGTGCATCCCTGGGGAGACTCTGGGGCCCTGGGACTCCCACCTTCTCTGTACCAGCAGGGGGGAGGCAGTCTCCCTGATATTCAACTAAAACCCTTGTGACTCTCTATGGTCACCAAGACAAGTCACCATCAAGTCTGAAATAAGCAAGCAAATATACTACTGACTCAGATGAAATTTACCATTCACTCACCTCCTCAATGACATGAAGGAAGGCCCCATCCCCCGAGCCAGTGTCAGTAATGGGGGAACCATCCACAGTATCAACTGTCTCCAGCGTGTCATTCAGGATCTCACCAGACCCTACGGGAAGCAGGCATTCTTCACTTAATAACTGCATTTTGCAAATGAAAAAGAATGTGGTCTCTCTTCACCTATGACTTGAAAAGAAGTCCATAATACAGGATTAAGAGGGAAAAAATGTTGCAGAAAACCGGACAACGAAAGGCAGTAATTACATGGTGGTTTCGATCACAGGCTCTGCCATCAACTATAGGGTGAGAACCCTGCTTTGCCGCTTACTAGGAATGTGACCTGTGGCAAGGCATTTACCCTGTGGCTCAGGTTCCTTGCCTATAAAGAGGGGATCATAATTCCTATCTCCTAGGGTCATTTTGAGTATTATGTGTTACAAAGATTAATTAAACTAATGCAAGAAAGGCACTGAGGACAGCGCCTGACATATAGTTAGCAAGGGATAAATGTTCATTGTCAGTGTGGTTCTACATTTGTAAAAGGAAGAAAAACTATATATGAGAATACACGTTTTATCATCATTATATATATTATCATTATATAATTAATATATTAATTATTATATATAACATACAAAATATACAGATAATTATGTATATATGTGTGTGCAGATAAACCACACATACTAGGCTAAACCACAGTACTTAACAGTATTGGTTTCTTCCAGAGGACAGCAGAGGAAACTATTTTTTTGATTCATACAACTCGGCATTGATTGAACTGTTACCACAAGCATGTATTTCTTTTGCAATTTAAAAAAACAAATGGAGTCCTAAATCAAAGAAAAAGACATTATACTAACATGAATGCCTGCCCGTTACAGGCTGGGCTGCAGGCTAAGCTCATCCCATGCACGGCCTCCTGGAAGTCTCCGGCTGGCCCATCTGTCCTACCCACAAGCACCTCCATACCACCTCGCAGCAGGTGGGCAGAACCGAGGCAGGAATCCTACGTTTTCAGTATCCCCACTATCACCCCACGGTGTGTGTTCTGCTCTGATCTGCACACTAGCACCTTCTGATTATTAACCCCGTTTTGCAGAGGAGGAACAAGGTCCCACATAAGAGGCTGCGAGGGGCCCTGAAGCCAGCCCTTTCCTCACACACTGTGCTCATGCACGTCCCATGGTAAGGACACTGGCGAGGGGGAGGTGCTGAACTATTCAAGGGACCCTGTGCCCACATGCACTTAAAAGACTGAATGTCCAGGAGCGGTCAGTCTCTCACCGCTCTCTCGTCCTCCCTGCTCTGACCACCAGGGGGTGCTGTGCTAGCAGGCAGAGAGACCCCAGGCCTCTTGAGTCCCCACCCCTTGGAGGATGGAGTGGGGGGTGACAAAGGTCTTACGCCAAGATGGTGTCAGGGACCCTTGGGATACAACTCTTGGGAGGCTTTCCCTAGCCAGGGACAGGGCTCGGGGTTCAGCCCCTCCCTCCTCACTGAGCTGTCTGCTCAACAAGAATGAGGATCTCTAGCCAGCTCTACTGTTTCTGCTTGGCCTTCTGTCTGCCACAGAAGTAATCTGGCAGATGCCGGGGAACAGGAGAGCTGTGCTTAGGCTGGGTCCCGCCTCCTATGCACTCACCCCTCAGTCTAGGGGAGGCCCTTGCCTCCTGGCCCTGCAGCCTCTGCCCCCTCCTAGCCCCTCGCTCTGAGATCCTAATTCCCCCCAGGAGAGCAGCATGTGCAATTCACAAACCACTTCCACACCTGCAGCCACAGCATTCAGTCCTCTCATCCACCCGGGAGGCAGGGGTTGTGAATGCTCGCAGTGGACGGCGGAGGAATCCAAAGCTTGGAAATGCTGAGCAGCTTGCCCACGCCCGACAGCAAAGAGGTGTCTGAGCAGGGTTTCCGTCCAAAGGGTCTCATCCAGCGGTCTTTCCACAGCTACACCCTGACTCCTTGCTGGTATTGTAACTTTATTAAATTATTATACCATTTTTTTCTATTCAGTACTATATACCTTCTCTCACAGACAGACTTCCCAAGTTTAGTTGTTAAAATAATATTCATTTACTGAGGGCAGAAGTAAAAGGAATAATGATACATAGGATTTTAGAAGACATAAAATACCGAAGTACAAAAGAAAATAAAAACCACCTACAATCCTGCCACCCAGAGATAACCACTCACAGCATTTTGTTGTATATTATTCTAACACACACACATACATAGTGCTCTACATGGTTATATATAAATAGATAACATATATTCAAATTTAGGGTCACAGCACACATATAGTTTTGAAAGCTGCTTTTCTTGTGGAGTACACCATGATCATGTCTCTGGGTCATTAAATTTTCTGTGTCACCAGTTCCAGAGCTGTACATGTGAATGTGGGCAGTCTGGGTTGTTTTTGACCTTGTACCTAAATCTCAGTGCTCTGGTGTTGGCTGTAACTTCAGTTTGAATGGTTACCCCTCTTATAAAGGGCAGAAAATGCAAGCCGATCTCCGGCCATTCTGCTGCCTGGGGGATCCCGTCAGATCCTCCTCTGTATGGCTGGGCAGGGGTGAGAGCCCTGGATGGGTAGTCAGGAGGCCAGCACTGCCCCCAGGGCCTGCCAATGACCTCCTGGGTGTCTGCCCCTCTTTGGCCATCAGTTAGTTTCCCACATGTGCCAACAGGAGTTTAGATGGCCTGATCCTCAGAGAGTCGGCGAGTTTGTGGCCAGGGCCGGAAAGAGCAGGGATTCTGGAGTCAGGCCCAGGCGCTAGCTCAGTTCCACCACTCCCTAGCTGTGTGACTGTGGGCACATCACACTCACCTTTCCAAGCATCGGTTTTTCCATCTGTAAAATACTAGCTAATACTAGCGACTAGTAGACGTGTTGTCAGGATTGGAGGGGAAGTATGTAAACACCTGGCACACAGTAGGTATTTAATAAGCAGCCACAATTATCACAAGCTTTTCACACCCCAGGCCCTTCTGGAGGGGTGGTGGAGTCTGGAGGTTAAAAGTTCTGGCATCCAAGATTAAACACCGGCTTTGCCATTTAGGAGCCGTGGAGCCTCGGCTGGGTGACATAACCTCTCTGTGACTCGATTTCCCCATCTTGTTTGGGAAATGAGGATGATTATAGTCCCTTCCTCAGGGGGTTGAGGGGAAGCTCAAGTGAGATGCTCTCTATCACATATATCACCCAGTCGTCACTCAACAAAACCCACTGCATATGAAGGTGCATCGGGGACTTGCCTTGCTTGGGGCTGCTGTGCGGAACGGCGCTCATGTTGGTGGTTTCCTGGGCCCCCTCAGGTACAGGTTCACCGGAAAGCTCTGCATCCTCAGAGGGAGAAGACAGGGTTGGAGGCGTGTTTATGGGGCCAACTCTTGCTTCTCTAGACTGCAGGGGAAATGAGACCCAAAGGATTTACTTGGCAGGAGAGCAGAAAAGATGGCAGTGAGTATCACTGGAGAAAACAGTATCTCCACAAAAGCTGAATAAACTCAGAAGAAAGCTTAGACCTGCCTATTGTGCACCTGGGCGATCACTGAGCCACCCAGGCCCTAAAAAAGGTGTATGTTAGGGTAATTAAATTTTGTTCAGTTTACAGCAAGACTCTGATACTCTTGGCTGAAACTCTTTGAGCACAGAGACCATATCCCTGTGATCCCTGCATCCCAGGCCAGCACAGAGGAGGTGCTCAGTAAAGACGCGTTAAAGGGAGGGAGGGAGGGAGGGAGGGGGCTGTGCTCAATAAAAGCTGTATAAATCCAATCCCAGAGGTACACTGGTCCTGTATACCTATGAAAAAAAAAGGGTATGGTTTCCTTTCTAGGAAACTTCAGCTTCTGTGTAACTTTTCCAAAGCCAGTCAATGTCTTCACCACCTTTACCAACTAGGAAAAAGCAAACAAACCAAAAACCCCAACAGTTGGAAACGGAGCAGTTCAGAGAGCTGGGCAGAAATCCTGATAAAGGGCAGCAAAGGTCATCCCCAGACCCAGGATCGGTGAGCAGCTCCTGTGACCCAGGGCTAGTCAGTCTCATCACTTTCTGAGCTCAAGGGGCTGGGGTGAATGGAAGGATCCTACCGACCAGTGTGGGACCTGTGGTATGAACAAGAAACAACTAAGGCACTAAAATTTCAGGGTAAATTTCTTACCACACCTATCACTTACCTATCCTGACTACTAACAGAAGGTTATTTCCTTAATGTCAGAACCTAGTATATAAATGATGAATCTCTGGTCCATCAGAACAAAGAAGATTCTTATGTGCCCCATAACTTAGGATTTAATGGTTCAGTTCTTAAAATCAAATTCGAGTCAAATCCCAGCTCTCCACTTATTAGCTATATTATATTGAGCAGCTCATATACCCTCACTGAGCCTCAGCTTCCTCCTCTGTAAAATGGGGCCAATAATAACTACTTAAAAGTTATAAAATGCATGGAGGTGCTTGGCACAGGGCCAGGCCCATAGTATGAGCCCATAAATGGTAGCTATCATCAACATCCCTAGATGTGATTTCTCTGGGTGTTAATATTAAAGGTGATAATCATTTTGCTCAACTGTACTTGTAATTTTTTCCATAATGAATACGGAATACTTGTGTACTAAAGAAAAGATATAGTTTACTGTACCTTAAAATCTCCAGGGTGAGGGCAGAGATGGAAGGCTTCAAGAAGTTGAGCCTTGAAGAATGAACAGTTTCAGAGAACAGGGGTGGAAGGAGGCATTGAGGTGAGAAAGGACACAGCACTGCCAGGGCCTGACAACCTTGCTTGGCCAGGGTTCGAGGATGGAAGCAGGGGGATAAAGCCCGGGGAGGCAGAGAGAGGGAGGGGGCTGGTTCTTAGGTGAGAAGTCTGGCCTTAAACCAGAGGCAACAAACTGTGTCCCCTTTGGGTATCAGGATGGGGGAGATGTGGGCAGTTGTGTACTTTAGGGAGTCCACCCTGGTGTCAATGAGAGCATGGATTTGGGGTGTTGAAGTTTAGGCCAGGAGACCAGGAGGGTGCACTAAAGGAGCCCAGTGAGGCAGGAACCAGGGAGGTAGAGTGGGAGCAGCAAGCAGTCACTGCCCCCCAACCAAGGAGAGGCTGCGAAGAAGACCAAGTAAGAACTCCCCATTCCCCAGCTGCATGGTGATCTAGCAAGGTGGTAAGGACCCCTGCCCCAGGCAGGTTCCTCTCCTCTCCCTGCCAAGGGTTGGGGGAAGCCACTTCACCATGGTTCCCTAGCCTGGAGCAAGACTGCTTGTGGCTGGAAGCCAAGTGGCTTTATAAGGGGCTTGGGATTTGAGATGAGGCAGGTAGGGCAGGTGAGCGTACGGGAAACACAGGACAGCCAGGTAAGGGTGGGCTGAGCTCAGTAACTCAAGGTGGCAAAGTTTGAGTTATATGAAATCACCAACTCCAGCCTCTCAGCTAAAAACCTCTTCTGGCAAAATCCCAACAAGGCAGCCATGAAGCCTGGGTTCAAGGCAGAGCTGGTGAGCTGACCCTCGGCAGTCAGGGTCAGATGTCCTGTTCTCCAACAGGCGGCTGCTGGTTTTCAGGTGTTAGTGTGGATGGAGAACCAGTGTGGCCTGTGACAAAATGGGAATGTCGAGCCTTAAGACTTTTTAATTAAAATGGGGTAATTTGCTGGCCCACATTCAACACATATTTCCTGAGGCCCTACTGTGTGCCATGTCTTGGCTGTTCCCTGGGATATAGAAATGAGTAAATAAGAAGGGCATCTGTCCTTAAAGTGTTGGGCTACTGGGGAGACACAGACCCAGACCCAACTAACTGTGATGAATGTGACACTTGGGACTGCCGGAGTGAGAGTCATGCGTGAGGAGGGCAGCGTGGCCGTGGCCTCCGGTGATGGGCTATGGACTGGATCCTGAAGGAGTGGGAATTGGCCAGGCAGAGACAGGGTGGGCGAGGGTCCTCCGGGCAAACAGAACCTGCAGGAGCCAAGGCACAGACAAGGAGTGAAAGGGTGTGGTGTGTTGGGAATCTGTGAGCATTTGGGTGTGGGTGGAAGAGAGGTCCTGGCTGTGGAGCAGAATCACCTGCAGAGCTTTGTGTAAGTACAGACTATCAGATCTTACTCCAGACCTCCTGAGTCTGAATGTCCAGGTATGCAGCCCAGGCAAGAGGCTTTTTTTAAGACCCTCCCCCAGCACGCACCCCCCTACATGCACACATACACACAACACATACAAGCATACATACATATACACACAGACACATATGGACACATAAACACACACACACACACACACACACACACACACTCAGGACTCTGATGCAGAGCCAGGGCTGAGAACCATAGGGTATTAATTCTAACTCGGCAAAGATAGAACTTTCCAGAAATGGAAAGGTGTGTCAGCAGATGCTGACTTAGCAGGGGGAAGAATTGGGGAGCAGGGACTCCTACCCTAAATGGGGAAGGAGGCGAGGAGGGCCTGTCTTTTTAAGGCCATGAGTGCTCAGGCAGTCCATGAGTCAGTTCGCTAGTCATGGCTTATGTCTTGAAGGGTGGCAGGGTTGGAAAGGCTGAGGACAGGGAAGTGAGATTCATGCCAAGAGAGAAGCCAGACAGAGAGGGGAGGGGAATGTCTGAGCTGAAGAGGGTAATTCCCGGGCCCTGGAGGGGGTGGGGGGAGGTGGGTGGCCACGGAGGGGAGCCTTCCAGGAGAGGGTGAAAGGGAGAAGTCCCTAGCTGGGGGTGACATGACTGATAGTGGCCTGGGCCCAGGCTGGAGACCTGGCTCTGCCACCTCCAGTCTGGGCAGCCCCGGGGCAAAGCGCTTCACTCGCGTGTACCTCAGCGCCTCCTCTGGGGAATGAATGGAAAACACCACCCTGCAGAGAAGGTTACAGCCCTCCCTGGCCAGCACCCCCTCCATGACATCTCCTGCTCCTAAGCTCCACTCCCCTTTCCTGTCCATCCCTCAGGGCCACCACGGATTATCAGCCTCTCTGCTCAAGTCAGCCTCACTCCTAGCTGTGAACTGGTACCCCGGGGGGCAGCGTCAGGCTAGAAAGCCCAGGGCACCACAGCTCTGTCCCCTGCTGCCCTATGCCCTGGCCATGCCAGTGGGGTGGCCAAGGGCTGATGGGCACACAGGATTGCAACACTGCCCAGAGCAGCCACCCGCCAGTCACCATCTAGGCGGGCACCTTGGACCCTTGACTTTCTCCATCTCAGCTACCCCCAAATCGGCTGTGGTCCTGAGGATGAACCCCTGCAACACCGCCCAGGCCGGCAGCGCAGGGTCACGGCCTAAACCCTTGATGGGGCATGAGGGGACCTGTGCTCTAGCCTCAGCTCAGCCACACACCCTAGGGCCAGTCTCCTTCCCTCTTTGGGCCTCAGTTTGCTCATTTGTACAAAGGGCAGTTTTCTGTACACGTCTGAACAGAAAGAGGTGACCCTTAAGTCCCTCCCACACTAACAGACTCTGGTCCTGTTCTGTACCACCCACCCCTCTGTTACTGAAGGTCTATAATTTATAGCCCCCACCTTATTTCTAGCTCCCTGCTTTCTTCTATCAGAGATGAGTCTGTAGACTGAGCCGGACCAGTCGAGGAGATGGCTGGGGCTTCTGTGCTCAGTGACTCAGACACTGCTGGCTGTTTTCATTAAAACAGGCTCCTTGGTGTCTCCAGAGTATGATTCAGTGCTTTCAAAACCACTTCCTTGTCTTGGCCACGGGGCACATTCCCAGGAGGGAGGAGGCCCACACCACTGGGAGGATGGCTGCCTTTCCCATGGGGCCAGAAAGGAGCTCCTGGGAGGACTCTGCATCTCACAGGAGTGGGGACCCCAACTTCCTTCTCACAGCCAGAGCCCTGAGCAAATGTGACAACAGCCACCGTTCAGGGCCACCTCCCTTGTGCCAGGCACTGGGCCGAGACCTGCCCCTGCATGGCCTCATCTAACCTCACAAGGACCTCACGAGATAGCACGCTGATTATTGTTTTATGGGAGAGGGGCTGAGGCTCAGAGAGGCTGAATAAGTCACCTAAGCTCACACAGCTGGGAGGTGATAGAGCACAAAGTTCACCTTTGGACAGCCCTCTCGTGGCCACAGCACAGGGTGGCACCCGGGTAACGGTGTTCCCCTGCAGTTGGGATTTTGCAAAATGCCCATTGGCCAGTGCTTTCCTGACCTCCCCCGGTGAACTGTCTAATGAAGTCACAGTTCTGAGAACAGAGATGTCAGACTGGGACTCTGGGTACTCTCTGATAACGCGCAGCCCCCTAAAAGCCGACTAAGAGGACATGGCACCGCACCCAGTACTCACCGGGGCTTGAGTGTAGGTGACGGCTTCCAAGATCTCAGCTACTCTGTCTGTCTCCTGAAGCCCGCTGGTCTCTCCTGACGCCTGTGTGGAGACAAATCATGCTGGGCAGAGTGGGGGGCAGTTTACAATTGCGGAGTCACAGAAGTGAACTCCTGTGGAGGAACGGTGCGCGTGTGAAAGAGAAAGAGAGAGATGGAGATGGATGGAGACGGAATGGGATGGAGAAGACAGCATACGTCTTGCCTATTCTTTCTGTTTTCTTCCACGTTTCATTGCTCAAACAAAAAACTACAATCAGTGTAGTCTCTCTAACATACCTACCTGCATTTTGCCCAGGTGCCCTTCAATCTCGATCAAAAGGCACTCCCCCTTTGCATGACTGTCACCAGAATTTCTCACTGGGAGTCGTTACATTTGAAATACATCCTCCCTTTGCTACCTAGTCTTCACAGTTGGGCTAACTGTGAAGTTAGCCCAAGACACCCATATGCCATGATTTTGTAACTTATTTGTGGACCCTTGGGTTGTTCCTATTTGTTCAATAGCAACACGGAGATGAAGGAATAAATACACACAAAACTTCCCTTCTTTCAGCGTCACGGGAACGCCAGGCTGGGATCACAGCCTCAAGGAGAGCAAACGTTCTCACAGATCCAAGTTCCACCTTGGAGGGGGCTTTCCAGCTACACTGGAAGCAGTTTTTACTAGATGAATAAAATCAGCTTATTTTAGCTTTGGGGCCGACACCACCCAAAGAGGAGTAGAAGGTCTAGGAATACGCCACGCTCGGCTTGTCTCTGCCTTTCCTGCTTTACGCCATGGCTTCTGCCCGGAGCACCTTTTCTTCTTCATCTGGGTGACACTTGCTTGTCACCGGTCAGGCATCAGCTCCTGCCTGACCGGCTTCCCATTCCTCCTCCTCCACCTTCCTGTCCTGACCTGACCTCTAGAATTTGGGTCTGAGGGCCAATCACACTCAGCTCTGTCACTGCAGTTGGGGTGTGTGTGAGCCTCTGGAGGATAGAGACAGTTCCCAGTTCATCCCTTTATCTCCAGCATCTCCCCAGGTCTGTCACCTTGCAGGTGCAGGCAATTCTGGCGGAAGGGAGGGAGGAAGGGAGGGAAGGAGGGGGGAAAGGACCCATCTTTTGTCTCCTGCCCACCACCACTGCCCCCCAACTGAGGAACTGATTCATTTGCCAAGCATAAAAGCTAAATTTAGTTTTGTTTTTATAAGAATTTACACCCAGAATGTCTTAGAGTTTTTACTTTGATTTTAGAATCCTGACACCCTTTCTTGGCAGGAAGTCTGGAAACCACGCCATTGACTGGCACAGCCATGGAAGAACCTAACACCTTAGAAGAAACACAACTCCCCCCACCCCCCGCCACACCAAAGACATGGCTGAAGTTCTTAAAAATAATAATAAAGCCAAAAAGCCCAAAATAGGACTTGACGCAGTGCTTGCCAAGATGAGAGATTTCAGAGACTCCATGACGTTGGGAATGAAAAATTGCCTGGGCGCCAGCTTCTCTGGCTGCGGGGGGGAGGTAGGGGCTCACCGAGGATTCTTCAGCTTCACACAGCTCCTCGGGAGTCCCGGGGTCACGGTGGATGGTGAGCTGCTGTATAGACCCCTAGGGAAAAGCAGAGGGATCAGAGGCCACGTCTACAGCACAAGCAGCCATGGGAAATATGACTTTTTTGTAACAGAGAAGAAGCCGTGAAAGGACAGGTGTGAGAAGTGCCGCCCATAGCCGTGACAAGGAAACCAAGCCACCTCCAGGCCTGTTCTCATTCAGGGGGACTCTGCTTGGGCCAATGTAATATGAGCCCCACTAACTAGAGAGGTCCTTGGAGAGCATGGTGTTCAAAGCGCAGACTAACAGCAGCCTCCTAACTGGTCCCCAGGTCCCCAGCTTGTCAACAACAAGCCCTAAAACGCATGCCTCCCCTACCAGAAAGTGTCTCTCCCCCATGGCTCAATGCTTCCCAGCTGGAAGGACCTGCCCCCAGAGTAGGTGTCCACCAACCTCCCTGCTTCCACTCCGCCTCCCCTCTCCACACCTGACAGCCCGTTCTCCATGACTATCCCCAAGTGAGTGTTTCAAAATTATTCATCAGATTTTAACTTCTTAAAATCCATCTTCCGCTGTACTACAGATAAGCCCAAACCCCAGGCCACAGGCCTGTCCTGAATCAGTTGGGAAGGTATCAGTAAGAATAGTGCCGACTAAAGGAATAACTACAGTAACTTAGGGATCTGCTTTAGAATGGCTTATTCATAAAAACCCATTTTGACAGCAAAATCAGTTTTCCGGTATTTTTTTCAAGTCACATTATCCATAAAGGAGAGAGAGAAGCTACCTCACACCCTGACATCCCAGCTATTCCACCTTTGTAGAAATTACATGCAACCGCCACCCTTTTCCAAAGATAAAATCACTGAAGGATGTAACACACCTTACCCTTTCTGTAATGCCTTAAAACATACAAAGTGCTTTCACACAGGCTAGCTCACGTGACTCCACAACCCTGGGGCCTAGGTTTTCTTATCCCTGCTTATAGATAAGAAAACACAGAGCAGATCAGAGAATCCAGATACTGTCTAAAATCATCAAGCTACACTGAAAACTCAGTGCTGGAATCTAGGTTTTGTGTTCTGGGCCTAGCTTTCTTCCCACCGGCATACATGCCTCTTTGAGGACATAAGAATCAGATAATAACAAGAATAGTTGCTTGTGTTTGTCGCATGGTGTCCAGCGGCGCCCCCGCCCCCCGCCCCCGATCTGCAGGACTTGGACTCACAGTGAATCTCTCCAGGCCCGTGGCTCCTGCGTTGCCGATGAAGATTCCCGCACTGGGCTCGAAGGCCAAGAGCCGGGAGGACCTCGGGAAGGGGACGTGGCTGTGCTCCTCGCAGTCCACAAGGAGGGTCACTTCCTCGCCCTGGACAACCATGGCAAAGCGGTTCCACCTGTGGGTCATCACAGGCACCGGGAAGGCGGCAGCCTCACGGGACACCTTGGAGCCGGGCTCCGTATAGTAGAGGATGACCCGCTGGCTGCCGTCCTCCACTCCTGAGAGCCGCAGGCCCAGGTAGATGACCTTCTGGAAGGCATCTGTGATAGCAAAGAGCACGCCGCCTCGGGCACTGCTGGGCTTCGCCATCACGCTGATGGCAAAGTCCCTGAAGAAGGTGGGTGGCATGAGGGTCCTGGCCGGGCGGCCGACGTTGGCACCAGGCCCGAAACTGTAGGCCGGGAAGCCGCCATGGCCAGTGACAAAGGACACGGACGAGGGCAGCGGGACGCCGATGAGCTCTGTGAGGTCCAGGTGGCCCTGGGAAGCCAGTTCTGCAGGGAGGGAGAGAGAAGGTCATGCTTCACATATATATTCTACTGCGCTTGGAAATGAGGAAGAAATAAATTCAGGAATGAAATGGGATCCTTCAGGAACCCCACTGTTGTGTCTTAATTACTGTTTTTCAAACTTTTTTTGACAACGACCGACAATAAGAAATGCAGGGCTTCCCTGGTGGCGCAGTGGTTGAGAGTCCACCTGCCGATGCAGGGGACACGGGCTCGTGTCCCGGTCCGGGAAGATCCCACATGCCGCGGGGCGGCTGGGCCCGTGAGCCGTGGCCGCTAAGCCTGCGCGTCCGGAGCCTGTGCTCCGCAACGGGAGAGGCCACAACAGTGAGAGGCCCGCGTACCACAAAAAAGAAAAAAAAAAAAAGAAATGCATTTACATGGCCACCCAATATGCACGTTTAGACAAATATATACCTGTAACAGTGAAACAGATGTTTCATAAAACATTATTTACTTTTAATACTTACCAGGCACTATGATATTTTCCTTTCTGTTTAACAATTCTTTTTCTCTTTTGTTTTGTTAAAAACATGCTGGAAACAACCTACTGAACTGATATCGTTACCCATGAACAAGTCATGATGAGCGGTTTGGAAAACATTTTAAAATATTCCTAGAATATCCCTACAGGGTTCCCCCATCAACTTAAGGATTTTTTCCCCCATTTCTTTCTTTAAAAGAGGATAGGTTTGGGACTTCCCTGGTGGCGCAGTGGTTAAGAATCTGCCTGCCAATGCAGGGGACATGGGTTCGTAGCCCTGGTTCGGGAAGATCCCACGTGCCGCAGAGCAACTAACCCCACGAGCCACAACTACTGAGCCCGCGCACCTAGAGCCCGTGCTCCACAACAAGAGAAGCCACCGCAATGAGAAGCCTACACACCATAACGACACTCACCGCAACTAGAGAAAAGCCCGTGCACAGCAACGAAGACCCAACGCAGCCAAATAAATAAATAAATAAATAAATTTTTTTAAAAAAAAGTGGATAGGTTTATTTTGTTTTGTTTTATTTTGAATGAGGTCTACTGTTTAAGTGCCTCAGGGTGTGGGGAAAAAGGCAGGGACAAACGAAGTGTTCCCGGACCTTAGGACAACTGAAATACGTATCATCCTCATCGCCCTTTGTCACTGTGTCATCATGATCAGCATCATCCGCATTCCCCGGGCTCTCACTCTTACCAGGCTCTAATCTCTTCACCTACATTAGCTAGCTCATTTACTCCTCACAACAACTCCATGAGGGTAGGTACTATTATCCCCATTCTACCCCAGAGAAAACTTAGAGAAGGTAAGAAATTTGCCCAAGGTAAGCCCCTCAGGAGAGCATCCCACTAAAGAGGTGTGCTCTTATCCACTACCCCTTGGGGGGAGAAATAATAGGCCTCCATTGTGGTGGCCTGGAAAGGACCCCAGGTTCATAAACCTTGGTCCACCCAACCACCGTCCCCTGGGAGAAGGCTGCAGGCTGGCTTGCAGTGACGTGCACCCCTGTGCACCTGCGGTGATGAGATAGGAAGGCAGGTCCCAGAGAGAGGTGGGCAGGAGCTCTGCAGGTGGGACAACAGATAGAAACTGGATTTTGAAAAAGGAATGCTTGAAAAAGGAATGTAAGATATTCATTGTGTTTACTATGTTTAGATTGATTTCATGTTGAGATGATAATTTGGGGAAATTCTGGGCTAAATAAAATATATTATTAACATTTTTAGAACAAGAATAACATGAGGAACAGGCATGGGCCCACCACTCCACTTAAGAAAGAAAATATCAACTCAGCTGAAGCTCTCATGGACTCTCTGATCCTATTCTCCCTGCCTATGCCCCAGAGGCAGCCACTCTGGGGGTCTGGTGTTTATTATCCCCATGCATGCCTTTGTGTGTTTACTACATGACTATATGTCTCTAACAGAATGCAGCACTGCTGTGCCTGTCTACTAATCTCATATAAATGTTGGCATGCTGCATGTATTCTGGAACTTTTTTTTTTTTTCCACTCAACGCTGTATTTTTGAGATTTATCCCTGTTGAGACATGTGGTTCCAGGTCTCATATTTTCACAGCAGTACTCTAGGTATACATAAGCCACTATGGATTAGTTCACATTTCTGCTGATGGAAAGTGAGGTTTCCATCACTATTACAACCACTACTACTATGGACTTTCTTATACACATCTCCTTGTGCTTACCTGTGCAGGTAATTCCACCACTTAGGGTAGAATTATTGGATGATATGGGTATATGCATCTGCAACTTCACTGAGTGTGGCTAAATTGTTCTCTTAAGCAACTGTGCCATTTTTTAAAAATTGAGATATAACTGACATGTAATATTGTGTAAGTTTAAGGTGAAAAAAGTGTTGATCTGATACACTTATATTATGTATTGCAGTATGATTACTTCCCTAGCATTAGGGAAGTAATAGCATAGCATCCCTAACACCTACCTTACATCCCATAATTATCATTTCTTTTTGGATGCAATTATTATCTTAATTATCATTAAGATGCAACTGTGCCATTTTACATGTCCACCAGAAGCATGTTCTTGCCAACATTTAGGGGAGATAGAGAGATGAGATTTGGGGAGTGGTCCATGGGGCTTTTCAACTACAGTGATGATGTTTATTTCTTAAACTAGGTGATATTCAAAAGTATTCCTTGTAGTATTCTTTATAAAAAATGCCATGGAAGATATTTCACAACACTCTAATGAAAATGATTGTCCCATCCTTAACAAAAGGGCAAATCTGATCATGTTGAGGCCCTGATGAGAAGGCTTCTCTGGCCATCTGTGCCCTCAGGGTCTGCGGCAGCCTGGGAGCTTGGCTGGAGAGGCCTTTGTGGTCTAGACCCAGCCGCACTCTGACTCCCCAGCTCGCCTGACGCCCTCCTTCCAGTGCCCCAGGCCATCACAGGTCCCCTCCCCTCCTTGTCAAATGCTCTTCCCTCAGCCACCACCCCACCTCCCCCCACCAGTTATTTTTACCAGAATAACTAACTCCTCATTCTCCAAGACTCCCTCCCATGAAATCCCTTGTTTCACCTCCTGACCTACATCTCCTTCCAGGCCCGCATCAGATGCCGCCTCAATATACACTGAGTTCTTCCACTCCCAGCACACTGCAGGCCCCTGCTGGGTCACTTGTCTCTCTCCCCATTGTACCACAAGAACATGGACCACACCATTTATCTCTGTGTTCCCAGTATCCTGCTCAGTGCTGATGAATGAATGCATGAAAAGATGAACAAATAAATGAATTAAGTCCAACCCCTTCAGTTTACAGAAAGAAGGCAAAACTGAGGTTAAAGGAGGGAAGGGATTTGGCGGCTAAAAGCAGATCTGATTCTCAATCCAATGCTTTTTCTGTCCAGTTTGCAACTTGCATTAAAACAGAAACTAAAGTATGACAAACCCCAGAAGGCAAAAATAAAAAGATTTATACATTTCATTAAATTTAACAACACATAAATTTTTAAAGTTCTGCATAGCAAAAATAAATCCCCACAGTGTCAAATAAAATCCCAACCTGGACAAAATTATTTGCTACATATATCACAGACAACAGATGAATTACGCTAATACACAAAACAAACGAATAAGCAGGAGGCCAAAAATCCAACAGAAAAATGGGCAAAGAACAGGAAATTCTTTCCACAGTAAAAGAAAAAAACATGGCTCTTAAACATATGAAAAGATACTCAACCTCATTCAGAACAAGAGAGATACAAGGTACGATTATGAAGAGATACCATTTTCCCTATCAGATTGGCAAAGATCACAATGTTGGATAATATTCTGTTTAGCAAGAGTTTGAGGAAACAGGCCATCGCATGCACTGCTGGTGGGACTGTAAACTGGCACAACAACTGTGGGAGGGGCACTTTGACGATATTTATCAAAAGTAAAAGTGCATATGTACTCTTTGACCCAGCAGTTATACGTCTATGAATTTTCAGAACAGATACAGTTACAAATGTGACATATAAAGCACTTACAAGAATATCCATTGCAGTATTGTTTAAAATGTATCTAAATGTATCTAAACCATTCTGTCTTGGAATTCTTGGGGAATGGTTAAATAAATAATAACTTTTGGGACTTCCCTGGTGGTTCAGTGGTTAAGGATCCACCTGCCAATGCAGGGGACACGGGGTCGAGCCCTGGTCCGGGAAGATCCCACATGCCACGGAGCAACTAAGCCCGCGCGCCACAACTACTGAGCCTGCGCTCTAGAGTCTGTGAGCCACAACTACTGAAGCCCGCGAGCCACAACTACTGAAGCCCTTGCACCTAGAGCCTGTGCTCCGCAACGAGAGAAGCCGCCACAATGAGAAGCCCGCGCGCCGCAACGAAGAGTAGCTCCTGCTGGCCGCAACTAGAGAAAGCCCGCGCGCAGCAACGAAGACCCAACGCAGCCAAAAATAAATAAATAAATAAATACATTTCTAAAAAAAAAAGTAACTTTTGATATACCCATACAACGAAATACAATACAGCCTTTAAAAAGGTATGGTTCCTTAGGTTTTAATATGAAACAAGATGTATTAACTAGAAACAAACATATAAGAAAAACAAGGTGCAGAATAGAATTGCTATCAGTTGGAAATACATATATTAATACATAAATATATAAAATATATTTTAAAATATATATTAAATACATCTAGAAAGATACACCAGAAACTGGAACCAGAAATTGTCTCCAAGGAAGAGTGCTGGTGGCTGGGAGACGAAAGAAGACTTTCTTTTCACTGGATACTCTTTTCTACTTTTTGAATTTTACCCCAAGTACATGATGTGAAAAATAAAGACATTTACATATTTTTAAAGACGTTAACAAGCTACATCCCCTTTTAGAAAGTATAAAACCTTTTCTTCATGTTTCTCCTCACTCAAATACAGCCCATCTCTATAGAAAGAAGAAAAAGTGAAAAGAAAAGAAATAGAAAGAAAAGCAAGCAACCCACTGAGATTTCTTTTCTCCCCTCCACAGTTTAAAGATAAAAACAAAACAAAACCATGAGTAACCCTGCTGATAGCTTCGCTTTCTTCTCCACTTAATCCAGTGAAAGCTTTTCCTCTAGCTCTTCTCTCTCTCCTACCGAGAACAGGAGGAGAAGTCCCTCTCTGGTGGGATACTCCAGGTTTGTAGAATGTGTGGTTCCACGGGGAGTGAATGACTGGCCCCTCTCATCCAGCAGCTTGTTTCTAAGTGGTGTCCTGAGGGTTCAAGGGACAGCTGGGGGTTCAGGGTACCCAAGGACAAGGGCTGAGAGGTTCCCACCCAGAAGCCTGCTTAAACCAGCCCAGTGCTGCCATGGCCAGTAAAGCCCAGGCTTCCATGTGGCCATTCTGGGAATTCTTAGTTCCAGGAGGATTCTGGTTTGGAAAAAAAAAAAAAAAAAAATCACCAATCTATCCAATCTCCTTATCTTATAGACAGGGAAACGGATGGTCAAGGAGAGAGTTCCAGGACCAGGAGACACAGCCAGAAAGCAGTAGATGGAGCAGTGAAACAAGGATAGACAGAGGGGAGGTGTGATCCTGTCTTAGGGGTGACTTGGAATGACAGGTGACCTGGAACTGGTGTCCCTCCCACGACCCCTAAGCTGCCCCAGCCCTGCCAGGCACAGACCACTGGTTGGCCAGCTGGACAGTGGGCAAAAGAGGCAGCCTGCAGAGGAGAACTACCTTGGTGCTGGATTCAGATCCAGCCTTTGCCAATTACGAAGCGGACAGCTTTTGGGCAGATAACTTACTGCTGACAAGGGGACATCCCACCCATCTCACACGTGGGGATCAAATGAGATGATGGAGGGAAAGTGCAAGTGCTCAACAAATGGTAGAAACGGGTCTTCTATTTGATTCAAAGGCATAAGCTTAGCAAAAACCAAAGTCTGCAAAGAGATCATTTCCTAATCCTACCTGCCCCCTGCTGCCCAGACCTCAGCCACGAGAGAGGACCGGAGTGCAGGCATCAGGCCTTGCTTCCACTGGGTCGGCCACAGGGGGAGCCAAGCCACGATCTAGAGGAAGTCCAAGTCGGCCCAGCCATGCTCTCAGCAACCACCACTCCCTCCATACGCACGGTCCCACAGCGTGGCGTGGCAGGGAGCGACCCCTGGCCTGGAGTGACCCGTGCTCAGGGCTGCGCCGGGGCCTGCTGGCTCATTTCTCCTTGGCCTCCAGCAGGAAGGCCACCTGCTCAGGCGGCCACCAGGGAGGGGAGAGAAGCCAGGGAGCCAAGACAAACAGGCCCAGCAACTTGGTCCATAGGCTTGTCCTAGGATGGCTCTGTGCTGGGTGGGAAGCTAGGGGTGGAGATCACAGCTGGCAGGAAGACATCTCACCATCCTTGAGGGGCAAGACTGGAGGGGGCAGTGCTAATGGGGGACTGACTGCAGAATTCTCTGGCATCAGGAACCTCGGGGCCCTCTGTGGGAGGTGGCCACACTTCGCCACAGATAACTACTTATCTCATAGGACATCTGACCTCAGTCTTAATCTCTCACTTCATTAATGCATAGGGATAGCTTCATTTCCAATGGAGGTTCTTCAACCCACTTTTCCAATTCATGAATCTGATAACATTCATAAAGCCCCTACCTCACACCGTGTGTGCAGCTGGGGATATGGAGCTGAACCTAGAATGTAGGCTCTCAAGAAGCTCCTGATCTAGGTGTCTCAGTTAGCAGTCATCCGCTCATGCTACTCATAAGCTCCAGAGCCTTCCATGGCTTCCCAGTGCCCTCAGGATCAAGTTGAAATTCCACTCAAGACACCTTTTGCTTCACCACTTCAGTCTCCCCCTTTTCCTGTCCCTGTCTTTGCTCATGCTGTTCCTTCTATTGGTAACATCCTCCCCTATCTTCTCACAGCCAAATCTTTCTAAGCTCACTCAGCTGTACCCCAAGACACTGGAGCTCCACTCCCACCCTATACACAGAGCCATAGGCATGACTCCCTCCTTCAAATACCCACTTCAGGGATTGGCAGAGAGCAGGCACTTGGCGTTGTGGCCTGAGGAAAGGGAACAGAGAGATGCCACTGGACCTCACTCTCCTCAAGTCTTTGGTTTGGGCTCCTGAGCACAGCTTTGGTGCAGCCCCTCCCGAGGGCACAGGGAAGAGGAACCAGATGGCTTAGAGGTGGACTGGGCAGAGGAAAATCTGAACAGTCACCATATGGTGCAACTTTCCTCCCAGGGGTCCAAAGCCAGTTTCCAAGGAAACTAGGGCAGAATCCTAGTGCTGAAGAAACAAACAGGGCAGGGTTCAGGTTTTCTTTCCACAGAGATGACAGTGACCTGGCCAGAGGAGGTGAAGAACTGGAACCCTTCCCTCTCCTCCTCTCCAGGACAGCTGACATCTCTCCTCCCCAGGCAGGTCTCAGTTTCTCCTTCTATGTAATGGGCTGGTTCAGCCCTTCCATCTGTGGGGTCCTGAGGCAGTGCCTGGGGCTAGCCTGGGCTCTGGAGATTTGTCTCCTCAGGGGAATGTATCTGGCTTTGCAAAGCTCCATCTCACAGATGATTATCTGGGACCTGAGCCCAGTGCTTGCGCTTGTTAGCATTTAAAGCCCCAAGGGACTAAGGAGCATTCCTCTGGCTCTAGGTCAAAGAGGGTTGCAGAGAAGCCAGACAGGGTGGCTGAGGACACTCCAGGAACGTGCACAGCAGCGGCCCCTGGCGGCCACACGGAGAACTGCACCCATGAAATCCAAAGAAGGCTTCCTGAGCTGCAGCTGCGAGGGACACCGCCTGTGCCAGAATCACAGTCAGGTCTGGAAGTGACCCAAGAGAGCAGGTCTGAGGTCAGTGGGGAGCTGTGAACAAGCCAGGCCTAGAAACCTGGTGCCTCCCTCACATCCTCTGCCCCTTTTCTACACCGGCTGCCTGGGAAAGCAAAAGGTGTCCCTTCCCCACATCCCATTTCCACTTGCAGTTGTGAAGACTACAGAACACTTCAGTCACCTTAAACGGGGACTCACTGACTCCTCCTGCTCCCACTGGGGGCAGGGCTCAGGGGGTCCAGGTGATCCAACCTTGATGAAGCCAGCAGGCTAAGTGTGTATAGGTAAAGTGGGGGTGACTGCCCTTGGAACCCCAGCAGGGCCCCTCTCCCCTGGATTTCCCTGCACTCACCCCTTGGGAGAGAGGAGGTCCCCAGTGCCTCCTTTGCTGCCTGCTGGGAATTCACCAAGCCACAGACTCTATGCAGAAAGACTGCAGCTCACCATTTGGAGAAGGAGTTTCCTCTGCCACATCCCTCCACGCCAAAGTCTACCTGGTTTCTGCTTGCACATCTACACTGTCCAGGAGCTCAATGCCCCCAGGACAACCCTGGCCACTGCTGGGCAATTCTAAGTCTTCTTTCTCCCAGTAAGCTAAGGCATGTCCTCTTGTAGCTCCCACCTGCCTGGCTGGGCCTAAATCTGCCCTCTGGACTTCCACACCATGGCCTCTCAGACACTGCATGGAATGCTGGACAGGGCCCGGCCTGGGACGCAGATTCTGCCACCAACATAGTGTATGATCTCGAGTAGTCCCTTCTCTCTGAGCCTCAGTTTCCTCATCTATGAAATGAGAGGCCTGCATCAGATGGTTTCCAAAGGCCCTTGCCAGGTCTGAATGTCTCCAGTTTTGCATCCTCATCTCCCATCTGTTTTCCAGTTTCTCTAACCACCCTTAACTGCCGGTTCCTTCAGCCCACAGCCTTCAGGCCTGGAAAGAATGACTCCAATGGGGACCAGCACAAATCCAGCTCTCCCTCTACAGATGTCCTCGTCTCTGGACGTGTGGCCTGGCCGGAGGTGGGGAGCACTGTGCCCAGGAAAATGTCAGAGCTCTGCCTGGGAGGAAACATCACCGCACCCAGGCTGGAGTCCCCAGAGGCGCCCAGCTCTACCTGACTCCCTTCCCGAGGAAAATGGACGCGGCAGAATTCCTCCTGCAGGGGCTCAATCCACACCCAGCAAAGATGCAAGAGGTTCTTAGAAAAACCTACCACCCAATGCATTTCTTAGAAAAAAGAACTGTTTCCCTGCCAGGGAAAAAATCCTGGATCAACTTGGAAGAAAGACCTGGGCTTGCCAACAGTCAAAGACCTCATTTTTCTGAATTACAGAAGAGCATTTTTCTACATGTAAACTTAGAACGCCTCTTTCCCTTTTCCGGTTTTCATATATAGTGCAGGAATTTTCCTGCTCAATGAGGTTACTGTATGAGCTCTCCTCTCTCTCTCTCTCTTTCTTTCAGGCCTCTGACCTCAAGTGAGAAAACGATGGTTTTGAAGGGGCCTGGAGGTGGTCAGAGTCCTGGCAAGGTGTGGGCCCTGCAGCTTGGTTGCCCTGCCTAGCAGCTGGAAGGAGCTGGGCCCAGCTGGGTGCCCCAGCAGGAAGAAGTCTGCACCCACCAGCACCCTCTCTGGTTTCGAAGCATCCTCTCACCTGTTCCCTCGCCAGCGGGGAGGAAGGCAAGGTGGGGCTCATTCTCTCATTTGGCAGAGGAAATCAAGCCCCAGAGAGGGGAAGTAACTCACCTGAAGCCCCAGTGCGGAAGCCAACCTATTACAGCCCACTGCCTCCTGGGCTTCCCCCTCGGCTCTCCCTCTGTGTTTCCACAGTCCCCGTCCATCCCTCCACCGCTACACCCTCATCTCTGCATTCTGCTGGTTAGTTCCCTTCCTTCCCTGATATGCCTAGACGTGGGCTCCTGGGCATGGGGCATGCAGACTCATCTCGCAGTCCCTGGCTCCAGCCCGGAGTCTGGCAAGGGTGACCTATGAATGGATGACAAGAAACAATAACATCTGTGGCTAAGATTCACTGTGGGCTTGCTGCGTGAGAGGTACTATTCGAAGAGCTTTCCACCAGTCATTTCATCTTCACCCTTGATTCTTTATGAAGTAGATAATATTATTATCCCCATTTTACAAGATAGAAAACTGAGGCTTGGAAAAGTTAACTACTGCCCCAAGGCCATGAAGATAATAAGCAATTACGGTCAGGATTCAAATCTGACTAGGCAGTATCATGTGTTATGAAGGCTGCAGTCCTAGCCACACGTCAGAGTCACCCAGGGAGCTTTTAAAAAGATAGAGGTCTGCCCCTCCTGCCTGACCCTATGGAATCAGAGTCTTCCAGAGTCTGGCCTGGGTGAGTCTGATGCCCTCTCCTGGTTGGCAGCCACAGGTAAGGGTTAACCTCCTGGGGTTTGGTAGCAGAACGACCTGGGCTTGAGCCCTGGGTCTACCACTAACTGGGGTGTGACCTTGGGCAAGCCAGTTCGCTTCTCTGAGCTGTAAACTAATCTGTACAGCGGGGCAGCAATAAAAGCTGGCTCCCAGAGTCACCATGAGAATGGACAACACGATGGGCCAGGAGCACTCAGGACCCAGAGACGAGGCCGACTCTGGGCCGGGTACCCTCATGGTCTCTGCAGTTCCCTTCACAGTCACCCTCCAACTGTTAGCCTTTACAGAATTAATAACAGAATCAGATAAGTAGGCCCAGAGACTAGGGAACTGAGGAGCTGAGCCTGGAGAGAGTGGTATGACTCCTTCATTCTGTGACCGGGGCCTGCAACACACACACACACACACACACACACCCACACACCCACACACACCCATCGGCTAGGCAGAACTGGCTTCAGAGCAAGAGTCATGCGCAAGCCCCGGGAAGCAAGCAGTGGGTCTTGCTCTGCTGCTGCGGTGAGGGTTTTCAGACCCCTTCCTCGCTGCCTTCCCCAAACCTGGGTTCAGAGCCACTGCAGGGACCCCGTGCACCAGGTGGTACAGTAAAGGCTAGCAGGTGTGGGCAGGCATGAGGGCCACAGGCATCTGGGAAGGGTTTTGTAGTACCTCCTCTCTCAGTGTATGGCCCTTCCTTTTCCATGTGGGGAACAAAGACTCTTTGAGTGTGATGGAGGCCTCGACTCCAGAGGATGACATCAACTGTGGTGAGTCATTACTCTCTGCAGCAGCTCCGGAGGACTCAGCCCGGGGCTCTGCAAGGAAAACTCACAAACTCGCTAAAGCGGGCCTGGAGGAAAAGGGGCCTGCCCCGGGCACGTGAGGGGCAGCAGAGAGGAACAGGTGGCAACCTGCTGGAAGTGGGCAATTCAGGAGCTCCTGAATATGCTGGGCTCTGCACTGCAAGGGGACACAGAACCAATGCTGGCAGGGCAGCAGGGTCAGGATAGATGACCAGACGGTTCCCAACTGTTCCCCGGGGCCAGGGATGGCAGGAGGGCAAGGAGGGGCACGGAGGAGGCCACCAGCAGAAGAGGGGAGGCTAAAGGAGGCCTGCCCCTCAGCTCCCTAACACAGGCAGATACAGTCACACATGCGCACACACACACACACACACACACACACTCATCCAGATTCACGCTCGTAAAACCACACTCATACACACTCTCACCTATTCACAGCGGCCCCTGGCGGCCACACGGAGAACTGCACCCATGAAATCCAAAGAAGGCTTCCTGAGCTGCAGCTGCGAGGGACACCGCCTGTGCCAGAATCACAGTCAGGTCTGGAAGTGACCCAAGAGAGCAGGTCTGAGGTCAGTGGGGAGCTGTGAACAAGCCAGGCCTAGAAACCTGGTGCCTCCCTCACATCCTCTGCCCCTTTTCTACACCGGCTGCCTGGGAAAGCAAAAGGTGTCCCTTCCCCACATCCCATTTCCACTTGCAGTTGTGAAGACTACAGAACACTTCAGTCACCTTAAACGGGGACTCACTGACTCCTCCTGCTCCCACTGGGGGCAGGGCTCAGGGGGTCCAGGTGATCCAACCTTGATGAAGCCAGCAGGCTAAGTGTGTATAGGTAAAGTGGGGGTGACTGCCCTTGGAACCCCAGCAGGGCCCCTCTCCCCTGGATTTCCCTGCACTCACCCCTTGGGAGAGAGGAGGTCCCCAGTGCCTCCTTTGCTGCCTGCTGGGAATTCACCAAGCCACAGACTCTATGCAGAAAGACTGCAGCTCACCATTTGGAGAAGGAGTTTCCTCTGCCACATCCCTCCACGCCAAAGTCTACCTGGTTTCTGCTTGCACATCTACACTGTCCAGGAGCTCAATGCCCCCAGGACAACCCTGGCCACTGCTGGGCAATTCTAAGTCTTCTTTCTCCCAGTAAGCTAAGGCATGTCCTCTTGTAGCTCCCACCTGCCTGGCTGGGCCTAAATCTGCCCTCTGGACTTCCACACCATGGCCTCTCAGACACTGCATGGAATGCTGGACAGGGCCCGGCCTGGGACGCAGATTCTGCCACCAACATAGTGTATGATCTCGAGTAGTCCCTTCTCTCTGAGCCTCAGTTTCCTCGTCTATGAAATGAGAGGCCTGCATCAGATGGTTTCCAAAGGCCCTTGCCAGGTCTGAATGTCTCCAGTTTTGCATCCTCATCTCCCATCTGTTTTCCAGTTTCTCTAACCACCCTTAACTGCCGGTTCCTTCAGCCCACAGCCTTCAGGCCTGGAAAGAATGACTCCAATGGGGACCAGCACAAATCCAGCTCTCCCTCTACAGATGTCCTCGTCTCTGGACGTGTGGCCTGGCCGGAGGTGGGGAGCACTGTGCCCAGGAAAATGTCAGAGCTCTGCCTGGGAGGAAACATCACCGCACCCAGGCTGGAGTCCCCAGAGGCGCCCAGCTCTACCTGACTCCCTTCCCGAGGAAAATGGACGCGGCAGAATTCCTCCTGCAGGGGCTCAATCCACACCCAGCAAAGATGCAAGAGGTTCTTAGAAAAACCTACCACCCAATGCATTTCTTAGAAAAAAGAACTGTTTCCCTGCCAGGGAAAAAATCCTGGATCAACTTGGAAGAAAGACCTGGGCTTGCCAACAGTCAAAGACCTCATTTTTCTGAATTACAGAAGAGCATTTTTCTACATGTAAACTTAGAACGCCTCTTTCCCTTTTCCGGTTTTCATATATAGTGCAGGAATTTTCCTGCTCAATGAGGTTACTGTATGAGCTCTCCTCTCTCTCTCTCTCTTTCTTTCAGGCCTCTGACCTCAAGTGAGAAAACGATGGTTTTGAAGGGGCCTGGAGGTGGTCAGAGTCCTGGCAAGGTGTGGGCCCTGCAGCTTGGTTGCCCTGCCTAGCAGCTGGAAGGAGCTGGGCCCAGCTGGGTGCCCCAGCAGGAAGAAGTCTGCACCCACCAGCACCCTCTCTGGTTTCGAAGCATCCTCTCACCTGTTCCCTCGCCAGCGGGGAGGAAGGCAAGGTGGGGCTCATTCTCTCATTTGGCAGAGGAAATCAAGCCCCAGAGAGGGGAAGTAACTCACCTGAAGCCCCAGTGCGGAAGCCAACCTATTACAGCCCACTGCCTCCTGGGCTTCCCCCTCGGCTCTCCCTCTGTGTTTCCACAGTCCCCGTCCATCCCTCCACCGCTACACCCTCATCTCTGCATTCTGCTGGTTAGTTCCCTTCCTTCCCTGATATGCCTAGACGTGGGCTCCTGGGCATGGGGCATGCGGACTCATCTCGCAGTCCCTGGCTCCAGCCCGGAGTCTGGCAAGGGTGACCTATGAATGGATGACAAGAAACAATAACATCTGTGGCTAAGATTCACTGTGGGCTTGCTGCGTGAGAGGTACTATTCGAAGAGCTTTCCACCAGTCATTTCATCTTCACCCTTGATTCTTTATGAAGTAGATAATATTATTATCCCCATTTTACAAGATAGAAAACTGAGGCTTGGAAAAGTTAACTACTGCCCCAAGGCCATGAAGATAATAAGCAATTACGGTCAGGATTCAAATCTGACTAGGCAGTATCATGTGTTATGAAGGCTGCAGTCCTAGCCACACGTCAGAGTCACCCAGGGAGCTTTTAAAAAGATAGAGGTCTGCCCCTCCTGCCTGACCCTATGGAATCAGAGTCTTCCAGAGTCTGGCCTGGGTGAGTCTGATGCCCTCTCCTGGTTGGCAGCCACAGGTAAGGGTTAACCTCCTGGGGTTTGGTAGCAGAACGACCTGGGCTTGAGCCCTGGGTCTACCACTAACTGGGGTGTGACCTTGGGCAAGCCAGTTCGCTTCTCTGAGCTGTAAACTAATCTGTACAGCGGGGCAGCAATAAAAGCTGGCTCCCAGAGTCACCATGAGAATGGACAACACGATGGGCCAGGAGCACTCAGGACCCAGAGACGAGGCCGACTCTGGGCCGGGTACCCTCATGGTCTCTGCAGTTCCCTTCACAGTCACCCTCCAACTGTTAGCCTTTACAGAATTAATAACAGAATCAGATAAGTAGGCCCAGAGACTAGGGAACTGAGGAGCTGAGCCTGGAGAGAGTGGTATGACTCCTTCATTCTGTGACCGGGGCCTGCAACACACACACACACACACACACACACCCACACACCCACACACACCCATCGGCTAGGCAGAACTGGCTTCAGAGCAAGAGTCATGCGCAAGCCCCGGGAAGCAAGCAGTGGGTCTTGCTCTGCTGCTGCGGTGAGGGTTTTCAGACCCCTTCCTCGCTGCCTTCCCCAAACCTGGGTTCAGAGCCACTGCAGGGACCCCGTGCACCAGGTGGTACAGTAAAGGCTAGCAAGTGTGGGCAGGCATGAGGGCCACGGGCATCTGGGAAGGGTTTTGTAGTACCTCCTCTCTCAGTGTATGGCCCTTCCTTTTCCATGTGGGGAACAAAGACTCTTTGAGTGTGATGGAGGCCTCGACTCCAGAGGATGACATCAACTGTGGTGAGTCATTACTCTCTGCAGCAGCTCCGGAGGACTCAGCCCGGGGCTCTGCAAGGAAAACTCACAAACTCGCTAAAGCGGGCCTGGAGGAAAAGGGGCCTGCCCCGGGCACGTGAGGGGCAGCAGAGAGGAACAGGTGGCAACCTGCTGGAAGTGGGCAATTCAGGAGCTCCTGAATATGCTGGGCTCTGCACTGCAAGGGGACACAGAACCAATGCTGGCAGGGCAGCAGGGTCAGGATAGATGACCAGACGGTTCCCAACTGTTCCCCGGGGCCAGGGATGGCAGGAGGGCAAGGAGGGGCACGGAGGAGGCCACCAGCAGAAGAGGGGAGGCTAAAGGAGGCCTGCCCCTCAGCTCCCTAACACAGGCAGATACAGTCACACATGCACACACACACACACACACACACTCATCCAGATTCACGCTCGTAAAACCACACTCATACACACTCTCACCTATTCACAGCACTCCCACGAACACTCACACACACCCTGATACAGATATCCATACACACACATTCACACACTCACACGTATATGCACACATATCCATACACACACCTTCACCCAGTCTCATCCCATACTAACACACCGTGACACCTTCACACACTCACACACACATCCACACACAAATCGTTCGTGGAGACTCACACATTCACACACCCACACTCATCTACCCTGATCCATACACTCACACCAAAGCAACTCAGACTTTATTTGCTTGATATTTTGGGCTCCAATTACAGCCTCGTTTGAAGAGGATTCTGCAGCTAAAAACTAACCCCCCAACATAAAGCCACCCATTAGAAACCCTTCCATGTTATAGATGTTAAAGTGGGGGCACTGCAGGGGCAGATGTTTGCCTGGGGACCCACAGAGAGTCTGCAGCCCACTCTTTCTTCTCTAGATTCCTCTTTAAAGGTCTAGAGATCTTCGGCTGCACTTCCTACACACAGGGTTTCAGTTTCTCTGATGTGGGCACATTTTCTGGATTCTGCCCTTATCAGTAAAACCTTCTTCTCAGAATATTAGATTCGGGTCATGTCTTCACACAGCATCGAACCCAATTAACTCATTCTCTTGGAAGCAATGCTAGAAATGGCTGAGCAAGAAGTATGAACCGCAGGTGATATGGGCACCTGGCAGAGCCTGGCACAGGTAGGTGCCCAATAAATGTTAATTTCATGAATGTATAAGGAAAGTGTAACAATAGCTCGTGTGTAGTGAGCCCTTATTATGTCCTGGGCGCCACGTACTTTACCTGCCGAGCAGTGGTTCTCAACCCTGGCTACACAGAATTACCAGGGAGACTTTTAAAAACTATTTATGCCAGGGGCCCACCCCCAGAGATGTTGATTCAGTTTGTCCAGGCATGGCCTGGGCACCAGCCTCCCAGGTGATCCCGATTCACAGCCCCGGAGCTCTCCACTACGACCCCACTCTTACTGTTCCCAGGGAACAGAAGCACAGAGAAGTTAAGTAACTTGCCCGAGGGCACACAGCTATCAGGTCCTAGAACTGACGATTTTAAGATATGAACCTTAAAGGTCTGAGGCAAGGAGTTGAGTGTCCCTCTTCTCCTCTCCTCTCCTCTCCAGGATTGTCACTTCAACCCAGGGCTGCCCCACTCCAGGGAGCACACCGTGACTGTCCTGGCCCTCAGTGACCTTGGGCCTGTCTGCCTCCCTGTTCCCATCCCTGTCCCTCCCTGCTGCCGACCCCCAATGCTCTGGGCATCAAGACTCAGCCCCTGCCTCTCCGGAAGGAGCTTTGCCACCTGCGAGACACAGTCTCTCATGGGCTTCATCTTCTGAGCAGATCTGGGAGGGAACTGGGCTGCCACTGCTCTCATTTTGGCCAGCCTGACATATGTTCCAAACTAGAGAAGGATCTCCAAGCAGCACAGTATTAGGGAGAAAGATTCAGCCAGGTCTGGCTTCAAATCCCAGTTCAGCATTTAAAAGCTGTGCAACTTTGAACAAGACACTTCATCTCTCTGGGCCTTGGTGTCTACATCCATAACACAGGAATAATGCCACCTACTTCAGGAGAGACTTTTGAGAATGACTTGAGATAACAGACGTAAAATACTAGGCAGAGGGCCTAGCAAAGCATACATTCAATATAGCACAGTGGTTGTTGTTACTGCAATTATCGTTAATGATATTAGCCTTCTTTTCTTTCCCCTGAACTGTTCTCTATAATTGCCAGGAAAGATAGGTTTGTACAATTTTCCTTCTGGGTCTCAGTTTTCTCACCTGCAAAATGGGGTGAAATGACCTCCTTCAGCTTAGTTGCAGTGAAGGTCAAATGTGGCTCTGCATGTGAAAATGCTTTGTTAAGCATAGCCTGCTCAGGTGTAAGGAGCAATTAACATGGACAGACAGCTCCAAACAGTGTAGGGGCTTGAGAGGGCTGTTTTTCTCAGATTAGTGAAATTTGAACATGCTGAAATGCTATAATGTGGCCAGTGGAACTTCATAAGCAGAATTTCCTGTCCCAGCCTGGGAATGGCTTGAATAAAACGGGGCTGACCAAGAGGAGCTGGAACCGGAAATTGGTTTAGCATTCCCACTCCATCCCCTCCTGACCCCAGGGCAGGACGCTACGGTCAGGCTAACTGTAGCTGCTGGAAGAAACAACAACTAAACGATAATAATAATGGCCCATGTTCACTGTAGTGGGTTGAATGATGGCCTCTAAAATGATAGGTCCATATCTTAATCCCTGGAGCCTGTGAACGTGACCTTATTTGGAAGAAGGGTCTTTTGAAGATTTTAATTAAGGATCCTGAGATGAAGAGACCATCCTGGATTATACAGGTGGGCCTTAAGTCCAATGACAAGTGTCCTTATAAGACACGGGGGAGATTTGACAGAAGAGAAGGCGACATGATTATGAGGCAGAGATTGGAGTGATGCAGTCATGAATCAAGGAATACTGAAAGCCCCCAGAGCTGGAAGAGGCAAAGAAAGATTCTCCCCTAGAGCCTCCACCGGGAGTGCAGCCCTGCCAACACCCTGACATTGGACTTCTGGTCTCCAGAACTTTACTAGTTTGTGGTAATTTGTTAGAGCAGGCAAAAAACCTAATACATTCATTGAACACTTACTGTATGCCAAGTCCTATTATAAGTGTGGTGCCTGGACTGAGTCATTTAATACTCACAATAACCCAGTGAGGAAGGTATTATTACCTGTATTTTATACATGAAGAGATTGAGATACAGAGAGATGAGGTCATACAGGTAGTAAGTGGCAGAGACAAGATGTGGACCCAGCCTGGGTCCATTCTCTATGGACACAGGGTTAGGCAGGGCCCTAGCTGCGATGGGGCTTCCCTCAGATCACAGCACAGCCACAGCAAATGAGCTGCCTCCCAGACAGACTGATGGGAGGCCGAGTCCCCTGAGTGACTAGATCCCACTGATTGACAACAGGGAGAGGCAGCCATGGGGCCCCAGCTGGGGGAAGGAGGTTGGTGATCTGTGGGATACAGAGAGGCTTGGGAGGTCCAGCCCAGGGGGTCTGGGCATGTCTGCGAGGCTTCTACAGCCAGGAGGAAGCTTGTGGCCTCCAAGGGAGCTGCTCCCCAGAGAAAGCCTGTCCCAAGCTGGAGGAGGCCACGCTTCCAGGAGGGGCAACAATAGCTACTTCCTTGCCTCCCCACCTTCCCCTTTGCCCTTTCCTGAGGGAAGTTCTCTCCAGTCACACTGGGAAGCTGGGCCTCAGGGTTGATTTTTTTCTAAATGCCTGCAAATGGATCACCCCATCTTGCCAAGAAACCCTCCTTGGGTAAGTTTCCCAGGAAGCTCCAATTCCTCACTTCTGTGTTATTATCTGTTTATTTGCCTATGTCTCCCACCAGCCTGTGAGCCCTTCGGGGGTCAGGCATCATCTGTTTCATGTTTATATCTCCCAACTTCACCCTCACCCCTCTAGCACAGGGCTTGCCTGAGTTAGGCAAAAATTGAGCATTGATGGAGGAATGAATGAACGAATAACGCACACAGGAGTGAATGAATGAGCTTAATGGATTCTGGAGAAGAGTGACCGTATGCCTGTCTTACCACATTACATTTATTGTCATCAATACATACAATCAATACAGTCTTTTTCAGCAATTACAAAGAACTCTAATGAATGCCAGCCGTTTGTCACAGTGATCCCACCAGCACCATTTAGCTCAACATGCACTTAACAGCCTAGCTCTCATCTGATCCAACTGTTGAAGTATAATATAATATTAATAGCCAAACAGAGGCCTGATGTTAACTTTTCTGAGGGCTGCGATCTTCCATCCTTTTGGCTGACCCTTAAGCAAGAGGGTGCAGAATGACCAGCCTTCTGAAAAATGCCTGCCTTGGCTCTCACCCGCCAAACTGAGCTGGGAGTGCCGCTCTAAAACACACTGGCCTCTTAGACTTCAGAGTGCATTGCAGCTGCCTCCCCGGAACAAGGGTCCAGGTAGGGATTGTGGACAACGTACGCTTCCCCTTCTCGTGATATACTATTAGGTTCTTGAGGTTTGGCTGGAGACCTCAGAGAGGTTGCTCGTCGCCTATCTGGGGGTTAGAGCATGAGCTGGGGCCACTGGGCAAGATGGGGCGGGACAGGCCAGCCCTCGAGGTCCTGGGAGAAGAAGAGTAAGATTCCTGCTCCTTCCTGCATCCCCCCCTCTGCAACCTCCAGCCCCACGTTGTGAGGCATTGGGGTGGGAGGGGCATCGATGGTGGGAGGAGCTTGAAAGAGTAATTCTGGAGCTTTCTAAGTCTCTAAGTAAGGCATGTCCTTGGGTATTTCTTGAGTTCTTTCGCATGATTGACACCATGTGGTCCATAAAATCTCTTACAGAGTTAGAGGTGCTAACCATTGTGCCAGCCCCGAGAGAAATGCAGCCACAAGGGGAGGATGGATCTCGGAAGGGGAGGCAAGAGCGGACCTCCCTGTCTTTCACTCTATCCTGGTCCCAGTCCAGGGTTCTGGCATTGCCCACAACCAGCATCCAGTGACCACACTTGTCTGGACTTGGGCCTGGGGTGGACTCTGGAAGATCAAGAAGACTCGGACTTTGGTCCCCGAGTAGGTCTCAGCCTAGTAGAGAGGGCAAGACACCAACACACAGAGCCCTGATACAGGTGCCTGAACTGAAGGACAGGGCAATGGAGATGGGCCTGGAAGGCTCTGCACAGGTGAACATGGTGGAGCAAGCAGAGCATAAGCAAACCTGTGGAGGTAGGAAACTGAGGGGTAAGTGGGTAGTGCCGGGGGATGGGAGCAACGGGACTCTTAGGTAACCTCCAACATTAGCACAGAAAGGAGAGAATGATGAAGCCAGGTTAGAAGTGTGAAGCCAACATCAGCTCATTTACTCTCTCAGGACAATTTGATAAGGTGGGGACAATTGCTCTCCCATTTTGCAGATAAACAGACCAAGGCTGAGGGAGATCAAGGCCACAGAGCTGGACTGGTGTGGTTAGGACTCACACATGGGTCATCTGAGGTCCTTCCGGGCTCTTTCTACTCTTAATCACTTTTTCACTCGGGAGACTGGAAACAGATAAGGGAGAGCCTTGAACGTCAAGCCAAGGAGACTAAAATTTATGCAACAGGCAAGGGGGTGCCTTGAAAGGTTTCTGAGGAAGGCTGCCGCTGACCATTTTAGGAGGCATCACCACGTCACCTCGAGCTGCTGCCCCGGCAGTCGGGCCCCTTCCTTTCCCTTGCCAAGCAGAGGGTGGAATTGGGCGATTTGGAATGTGGAGCGAAGGCGGTCATTTGGCAACAGCAGGAGACATATTTTCCTGCAGCCTCTCAGTACTTGTCATGTGATGCCCTGGGCAAAATCAAGCTGCCCTGGGAACGGCCCAGGGCGTCCCAACAGATGAGCTTGTATGAATTCAGCCAGGGCAGGGAAGCAGCTGGCAGAATGAGTACACAGCTTCAGCAGGAGCTGTGAAATCTCGCCTACACTGAACAGGCTGATAGAGGCCTGGAGACTCGGGGTGACCTTCAGAGCTGGGAAGGACTTCAGTCCAGGGTCCCCAAGATGAGAAAACGAAGGCCCAGACTGACGATGTGACTTGCCCAGCATCTCGTGTTCCCACAGTTATCGACTATCCAGGCCACTCTCACCCACTGCCCTAAGAAGGTGGGGCACAGGGAAGTGCTTGGTACACAGTAGGCACCCAATACAGGAATGGATGCATAGTGGGGCCTGTGGTGCTCACATATAACAACTCGATGCCATTGAGTAGGGGGAAACAAACGACGTAAGCAATTTGTCCTACAGCTGTTATCAAACACACTGCTTCTTTCTGCAGATTTTCCTGCTCCACAGTGCAGAGACCTGCTCTCTGTGGGATGCTGGAGCCCCATTTGGCTCTGAAATGGGATTTGAGTTTAAGGGAACAGCCAGAACAGATGGTGACCCTGAAGTCATATTTTGAAACAGCCTGACTCTTGTTTAATCTAGATGAAAGTACAGCTTGATGGCCTCCAAATGTTAGCTGGAGGAAGAGCCTGTGCACCTCCAGAGTAATGGGAGAGGGAACCAGACCCTCCAAGGTGCGTACCAGGAGATGCCCCTAAATGGAGGCCTGAAACTGAGGGTGACCTCGGGGGCAGCCGAGGAGGATGAGCCTCGAGCCTCGCCCAGCAGATGCAGGGGAAGGACGTGTAATTCTGTGCCAGAGAGAACTGTACGCAAGGCCTCATCCACTTACTAGCCTTGGGCCAGTTCCTTAACTCCTCTGAGCCTTAGTTTCATTAACTGGACAGAGAGACGACAATACCCGGCTCTCAGGGTGGTGGTACAGGGTAATGTCAGGTGCTGAGCACATCTTATTTATCTGTCCGTTCATTCATTCATTAATTGACAAATATTCTCAAGCACCAGCCACCAGGTGCCTGGCACTGCTACTGTGGGAGATTCACGGGTGAACAGGACAGATGTGTCCCCTGCCCTCATGGCGTGTATGCTCTAGCACTGTGTTCCTGGATGGGCAGGAAAACCACGTGAGGGCTTTAGAAGACTGATTCTCGGCTCCATACCAATCAGGACCTTTGGGGGAAAGGCTTTGGCCTCCACGTGTTTTAAAAGCTCCCCAGCGATGCCGTCGTGCACAGGGTACGGTTCATGGCTTCGGGGAGGAGCTCTCACCCACCAAGGACTTGTCTGCTCGGGCTCTACTCTGAGTGCCTCACACAGCCTGGGAGTTGGGACCTCCACTACCCCCTGTCCAGATAGGGAACCAACCCTCCTTCTGAGCAATTTGCCCAGGTCACACAGCTGATAAATAGAAGAATTGGGATTTGAAGTCCAGCTGATGTTTCCAAAGCTCAGCTCTAACCATACGCTGCCGGGCACAGAAGAGACCCTCAGTGTATGTGAATTCCTGTCCCCCGTCTTTCCTCCCACATCCCTGAGGATGGGACAGACGGACAACATGTCTACACTCAAGCAGCAGCAAAACTTGGGAATTTGAGGGTGGTGTAATGTCACCCACCTGGACATCAGAAAACCCAGTTCTAAATCCAGTTCTTCTATATTCTGGCTGTGTGACTCTCATCATGTCCCTTGTGCTCTCTGAGCCTCCATCTTCCCCTCCGTAATTTAGAAGAGCCAGAATAGAGGATCCTGAAAGTCCAACATTTTCTGGGTCCTCAAGGTCCCCGGTGGGTTTTGATGGGAGCGAGGTATTTGGGTGACCCACGGACACTAAGAAGGGAGCTTAGGAGCCCCAGCTACCCAAGGTGCATGAATGGTGAACTGTGCTTCTCCCACAAGGAGCATGGACCACACAGGGTAGGAGGCTGCCTCCAAAGAGATTCTTAGAAACCTTGAACTTGAGTGGGACTGGCCAGTCTCCGGCATGCATATGCATGAACAGCATTTTTCACATTCCACCCAACCTTGCCATGCTCATGCACCCACACACTTATTCCTGGAAAGGTAAATGCAGATTGAGGAGGGAAGTTTCTTACAGCCACCAACACACACACATCTATTCATTCAACTAGCATTTATTCAGCACATGCTGTATGGCACCACTGTTCTAGGTGCTGGGGATCCAGCAGTGACAGATAAGTTCCTTCCCTCGTGGAGCTGAAAGTTCTAGTACAAGAGCTATGGAGAGCAGTGACCTCCATCTTGTCAATAGCAAAAAAAAAAAAAAAAAAAAAAACATGTCAGTAGCCCCTTCCACACACAAGTGCGTTAGGTAACTGTTGATGGAGGAAACGTTTATACAAAAACGGGTTCTTGTACCCGCTACCATAATTCCAAGCCTCCCTCACCAACTGGGGACCTCAAATCTACATATAACATCATCTCCACTAAAGCATCACCATTAGAGAGAGGGAACCTTATACCTGAGGGCCTGGGTCTAGCCAGGGCCCCCCAGAGCTTGGAAATTTAATTAAAGCCTCCTGCTCTTTTTTTTTTTTTTTTTTTTTGCAGTACGCGGGCCTCTCACCGTTGTGGCCTCTTCCGTTGTGGAGCACAGGCTCCAGATGCGCAGTCCCAGTGGCCATGGCTCACGGGCCCAGCCGCTCCGCGGCATGTGGGATCCTCCCATACCGGGGCACGAACCCGTGTCCCCTGCATCGGCAGGCGAACACTCAACCACCGCACCACCAGGGAAGCCCATGCCCTATCTTTAAAAGCACTTAAGTTTTGCACTCCGTAATAATTGTGGGCTGTTTAACATAAAAATATTCTAAATTATTTTCCAGTTGCTACTGGACTCCCTGAGTTATCAACCGCTGAGTAAAATGGATGCAGGAAATAAACAATGTGGCTTTGCACACTGCTGTCACACAGCCAAGGACCACGAGCACACCCAGTTTAAGGAGCAGGTCTCTAAAGGAATGGCCTGGACAGGAGTGGGTAATGAATCACCCATCTCCCACCATCTCTAAAGGCATTGCTTCCCATGTGAAAACATCTAAGAACTTCCCACCCAAGTTATTCCCCCGCAAGACCTCTCTGTTCCCTGGCAAGAGAATTCTGCATGTGCTGTGGATACACATTCTGAATACAGAGATCCAGAGAGAGAAATCAGAAGAGGTAATATAAGATCTGGATGAGCCTCAGAGCTGGTCCAACCCCTTCATTTCACAGACAGGAAGAAGCTTTTCAAAGCCAAGACTAACTGCAGACTAACTGCAGAGGGCAATTCTTAGAATCCTTTTCTCGTGTGACCTTCACAACCTCTCAGCCAGGCAGCTGTGATGGCCTGGGAGGCTCTGGGTGGCCAAGGTAAGACCAGAGACTCGCTCCAGGCTCTCACTCAGCCCTGCTTCCCTATCATTCGACTGCAAGTCTCTCATATACACTCCTCTTGGGCAACACAGAGGTGGAGACCCTGTGCCCCTCCCTGAAGCCATAAACTCTCGGGTAAGTAGAGGCAAGAGCAGGGCAGGAAAGAGCACCCAGAGGCTCTCAGCCCATGGACCCTGGGCTATGAGCACTGGGCAGGACCCAAGGGGGAGTGGAAGCCCAGATGCTCACCCAGGGCCAGGCTCGGGAAAGCAGCTACTGGACGGAGGTTCTGCTTTCATGCTGGAGACCGCCCACTTCAGCCCCGTCCCACCCTGTCCTGTCCCATCCCTCCTTTACCAGGCTCAGAGAAGTGACTGCTCAGGCCACACCAGCGGCTGCTTCCATCCTATCCTCATCCTGTTGCCTCTATCTGCAACATTCCACTCCTCTTTTAACCCACCAGCCCCACCCCCTTTCCTGGCTAAATCTATTCACACCTCAGATCTCATCTTAAATGTCACAACTTGGGGAGACTTTCCTGACACCACAGTATTAGAGTGGCCAGGCATGTGCTTTCATAGCTCCCTGCACTTCTTAACACTTTTTACTGTTTATAGACATTTAGGGTTTTTTCTACAACCCTTTATTTAGTGTGTATGTCCCCCATTAGATTCTAGGCTCCATGAGGAAGGGAGCCATGCTTATCTTGTTCATCATTTTATAGCCAGCATGTACCACACTGCCTTGCACACAGTAAGCAGTTAATAAATATTTATTAAATAAAAGTGAGTGAACAAATGAGTGAATGAAAAACCTACCAGGCTATGACAGGCAGGATGACCATTTATACCTAGAAATTTTGGCATTAAGTCTATCCAACTCACCCACCCATACTTGCAAAGTCCTTGCTTATCTCCCTGCCCTGGAAGGTCAATGATTCTGAACCCTGAAAATGAATGGCACTGTCCCGGCTCTCCCCATCCTTAGGTAGATGGGCTTGCAAGTGACTCTGATGGAAGAAACCAGGTACAAGCAATGCTGAGGGAGGCCATAGGAGGGTTTAGGAACCATGTCAGTTAGCACTGAGGTTGAACCTCGTCGCCATGGCCATTACCCTTCACTGAGGGATCACGGTAGGCACTGTGCTAAGAGCTTTGGGGACATGACTCCATGTACTCATCCAAAGAACTCTGAGATAAGTACGATTATCATCTCCACTCTACAGATAAGGAAACTGAGGCTAGAAGAGGACTAGTAAATTGTCCAAGGTCACCAGCTAGTACGTGCAAAGCCTAGAACCAGCCCAGCCCTGCCTGACCCCTAGCCCCAGCACTTGACCACCACACTACAAGGCGCGCCCCTCACTTCCGTTTCACTCCCATCAGCCAGGGGCCGGGGTAAGGCGTAGATTCTGTTGCAGCAGGTCTGGGGCTGGACCGGGGAACCCTGCATTTCTAACAAGCTCCCCAGTGGTGTTGATGCTGCTGGCACAGGGACCATACTTTGAATACCAAGTCTGTAAAGGAGAAAGAGGATTTCAACAGGGCAGGGAGAGTATTCCAGACTGTGGGGCAGCGCTAGCAAAGGTAGGAGGAGGGAACATACTTGTAAATTCAGAGACAAGTGGAGCTCAGCGTAGTTGGAAGCCAGGGCACCGTAGCTGGAGCCAGGGCACCAGGAGTGCTGCGAGGGGAGAAGACGCCTTGAGCTCCAGCCCGAGGAGAGTGGGATTTAAGGTGTTGTAAGGGAAAGCAGGGAAGGGTTTTAAGGGCATGTGACATAATGGGACCAGCCACTCGGGTTGCTGTGAGAAGATGCACTAGAGGACGGAGAGATGGGAGGACCTACTGGCCAGGACAGGGAGCTGCTGTGACAGTCCCTTAGTGAGCATGACACAGGCCTGAACCCAGTGGGGCAAAGGGATGAAAGGAAGAGATTGGATGCAACAGACCTTGCAGGAGCAGAATCAGTTTCTTCGAAACAAAGCTACAACACTCTTTCCAGGTGCTAAAAATTTCTCAATCAATCCATGCACTGCAGCGACAGTGCAGAGATGACAAAGCTGATGGCAGATATAAATTGAGGGGCACACAATTCCAACAAAGCCTCAACCAAAACAACTCTTAGAAATGGGGCCCACCAACCACTTCTTCCAATCGGCCGTACAGTCTCCGTGGTGACCCAACCTTTTCCTTTCTTTGCAGATTAAGTATCTGAGTCCAAGAACAGAAGTGACTTGGTCAAGCTTCCCATGGAGGGTCCAGACCCTAGGAATCCTACCACTAGCTTAGTGCTGTGCACCTGAGAGCACTTCCTTCAGCAGAGAAAATGAGGACATTCAGCCGTAGTTTGATAGCAGCCCACACTTGCAAATATTAAACAAGAAAAACCATTCCACTTCTTCAGCTGGAAGCTCATATTCTAATAAAAGGGGAGGGGGGAGACGCTGAAATGAAGCCATCTACTCTAGACAGTTAAGCCTGAAATAAAATTAGAAAATGTGTCACGTGGAAAAACTGCAGTGAGAAATGCTTTCTTTTTTCCCTCCCTTTTTCTTTCTGTGGGAGAGTGAGCAATTAGGCATTTTAACTAGACAGGGAAGGAGAGCAGGGAAGGAGAGCAGCTGTGGTCTCCATTTTGTACCACATACACACAGCCGTTGGGCACCGTTCTGTATCCTGACCCATGCGACAGGATGTCAGTGAAGGATGGGAAGTGGACTGAGCTCTGCTGAGTTGAATCACCTCCCCCAACCGCTGCAAAGCTTGGGTGAAGTGAATTCAGATATCCTAGAATGTTCCCGCTAACAGTGCTTTTAGGATTCACCTGGTCCAACCCCTTCATTTCCCAGATAAGGAAACGGAGGCCCAAAGGGAGCCAGTGATTTGCCCAAGACAAAAGAGCAGGGGGACAGCAAAGTAGAGCCCCTCCAGTGCCTCCAGTGTACCAGGGCCCCACCATGGCTGGTGGTGACCTGAATGAATATAGCAGGCTTCCACTGGGTTACTCGTTTAACAAGCATTGACTGAGTACCTGCCAGAGCCAGGCATGGGGCTAGGTGCTGGGGGTACAGGGAGAATAACCTTATGTTGGACTCTCAGGGTGCCCCACCCCTGACATTCCAGCCACCCTGGGGGCTGTGAGCTTTGAGATCAGGCTAAGAGGAAGGATATTCTTGGAGATGAGGCCAAAACAGCACAGGGGTAGGACTTCAGAGGGTCTCAAATGCCATGCTAAGGGGTGTTAAAAATCATTTCCTACAGCTGCTGTAATAAATAATTGCAAATTAAATACTTAAAGCAACACAAATGTATTATCTTACTGTTGTGTAGGTCAGAAGTCCAACACAGATCTTGGATAAAAATTAAGCAGATCATGCTCCTTTCTGGAAGCTTTGAGGAAAAATTCTTTTTTTTTTTTTTTTTTCTTTTTCCAGGTTCTAGACGCTGCATGTATCCCTTGGCTTGTGGCCCCTTCCTCCATCTCCAACACCAGCAAAGAAGGCTGGTCAAGTCCTTCTCACCTCACCTCCCTCTTCCACTTTTAAGGACGCTTGTGATTACATTGAGCCCACCTGGGTAACCCAGGATCCACTCCCTTTTTGAAGGTTAGATGATTATCAATACTAATTCCATCTGCAACCCTAATTCCCCTTTGTCTGGTAACCTAACATATTCACAGGTTGTGGGGATTAGGATGTGGACACAGTTGGAGGACCAGTACTCTGCCTACCACAGTTGGTTAGCATAGGAAGATGACAAAAGGTTCTAAGGCAGGGGGTGACATAATAAGAGCTGGTTTTACACTGCTGCTCAAACTTTAACGTGCATGTGAATCACCAGAGAGCTTGCTAACATGCAGATTCTGATAAACTGGGTCTGTGAGTGGGACTGGAGATTCTGCATTTCTACTAAGTTCCCAGGTGATACTGATATTGCTGGTTGGTGGACCACACCTGAGGGGCAAGAAGCTAGAAGACTCCCGTGGCTGCAATATAGGGGGTGGGTGGAGAGAATGGAGGCCAGGAGACAGACCTGTTTGCTGAAAACAAAGACAGAACAAGCCAGGCACTAAGACTGTGCAGCTGGAAGGGGAGAAGCAGCTGGCTCACCTAACTTTAGATGGTTCTTTGTGTGACGCTGTTGAAACTGCATGGATTTAGGTGTCGTTTGCCATCGGCTTTTGGACTCTCTGTTCTACAGGATGCAATGGTTCTAACTTTCCAGCACTGGGAAGGCATACCTTCACTTTTCTTTCATGAAGTGTATTCCATCCCTGACGTATCTGTTACACCCAGCCCCTGCTCCCACCCGCTTTGGCCCCCCCCCACCATTACCGCCACCGTCATTATCACTATCACCATCATCACAGTGGATGGCTGGGGGTGGTCTTCCAGCAGAGCTGGAGGCTCACACAGACTCTGCTATGGTCCAGGGTTCCTAATGCTAGGTTTTCACTAAGATCTCCACAGTCCCAGGCTTTGAATATTCATTCATGAATATATTCAGACACTCATTGTGTCCATTTGGTGCCACGTCAGACGCTGAGGAAACACGGATAAATAACACAGGGTTTCTGCCCTCAAGGAACTCACAGAGATGTGGGAGCAGGAAGGAAAGAGGTACAGAACTGGTCACCAATTACAGGCCCCATGCTTCCCTTATTACTCCTCAGAGTAGGAATTATTGTCCCAATTTACAGATAAGGAAAACATGGATAAGAGAAGTCACTGGCCCCGGGTCACTCAACAGAGCTGAGATCTGAACCCAGGACGTGGGTTCTGGGATCCAGTGGCAGCTCTGCCTCTCACCTGTGTTGCGACCACGGACAGAACCTTTCCTTTCTGGGACTCAGGATTGTCACTTTTGAAAGGAAGCCACTGGACTGCATTGCTTGTTCTCAACCCCGGCTGCACTTTAGAATCACACCAAGAGCTTTTGAAACCTGCCCAAGACTGGACGCCAGGCATATTAAGAATCCTGGATGCGGGGAGGACTGGGCTTCAGATTCCTCTTGAATCCCCGAGGTGATTCTAAGGTGCAGCCAGGGTTGAGAATCACCAAGGTCCTTGTGACCTGAGCTCTTGCATTCTAATTTCCTGAAAAAGCCTCTTCTCCTCTAGCCCTACCACAAGGCCCGTGCCAAATGGATGAATGAATGGTAGGGGTGAGGGAGGAATCCCCAGCTCCATTTAACTAAGGGCAATTTGGAGCAGTAATGCTGGCACTGTCCCTTGCGCTGTTGTCATTTTCTCCTTTCAGTTAGAAAAATAGCATCAGTGGACAAAGGTGTGGTAAGTTAGGTAGGTATTCTCTTATGCTGTTGCAGGGAGTATAAATTACTATGCCTTTCCAAAAAAATGCAATGAAAGCCTTAAAAAAAAAAAAACACAGGCAAGCACTAGACCCAACAGTTTGTTTTAGGAATTTGTGATAGGAAATAGTCACAGGAATGGTCAAGTACAGAGCTACAAGAATAAGGTCATCACAATAGTGTTTATGGACGTAAACAATTGGAAACAGCCTAAAGGCCTAAAAGAGGCCTAGTTTAATTATGGGACATCCACATAATGAAATACTATTTCGATTACAAAGGATTTAGGGAAGAATATTCAATGTTCCAGAGGAAATATCTAGATAATTGTTAAGGAAAAAAATGCCAAGCAACAAAATACAGTGTACAGAATGATCTATTCGCATTATAACATATGTGCGTATTTAGGCACAGAAGATAAACTTGAAAAACAGTCCACCAAATGTTAGCAGGATTTATCTCTGAGTCATGCGAAAACATGCGACTTTTTTTAACTCCTTTTTTTTTCCAACCTAGATTTTTACAATGACTATTATTTTTATTATCAAAATATTTTAATGTTACTGAAAAATATAAATCTCTTCTTTCAAAGCTTGCTTACCTCCCTCCGCCTCCTCCACCTTCTGGTGGAAATGGACATCCCTACTTTAGTGTTGAAGAGGCTTGCTTGCACCCTCAGGACAAGGTCCACAGCATTCAAGCCAGCTGCTGCACACTGGTCCCTACTACTAGATTGTGAGTCCTTCCAGGATGGGCACTGGGTCCAGTGTGGCTCTTTAGTCACCCTGCCACCTATCCCATTGGGCCTCAGAGAGGGCAGGCAGCCAGGAGATATGGGAGGAAGACAGAAATCTATAGTAGTAGCCAAAACACAGAACAGGGCAGACAGTTTTGAGGACCTCAGCAGACGTTTGCTTTGGGAGGAGACTAGTTGCAAAGACCTCCTGGTGGTGGAGGGGGCTTTTAAGCTGGGCCTCATTTGAGTCCCTCAGTGATAGGAGGGGTGACTCTCAGACAGACCTAAGGCAGGGCTGCTCTCTGCAAGGCAGACTCTAGCCAAGCTCCCCAAACCAAAAAAGGGGCTGCCCTAACACCTGAAGTCAAGGGTCCTGCTCACTTAAGAGAGATATGAGGGCCCTCAGAACTGTTTTCTGCCCTGTCCAGTTCTTTAAGTCATCCATGGCATGCAACAAGTGTGAAATGAATTGGACTGGATAAAGTTGGGTTGGGATGGATTACACTGGATTAGGTTGGGTTGGGTTGGGTTGGGTTGAGTTCATTCTGATTGGAGATAAGGGGTGGGTTGCACTCAGTAGGTGACCTAGGCCTCATTCTTGCCTCCTTAGATCTTGCCCAGGAAGAGGTCTGGGGCTTCTCCAGGTTCTGCTCTAACCCTAGACTTTTTTCTCTTGAATTGGGGTAGTGGAGGAAGGTGGTCAGTCAGCAAACCGGGCCTCTCCAACACCTCTGACCCACCCCAGCTCCCTGGGCTCTGTGTCGACAGCAATAGCTCAGGCCCCACAGCCGCTCCTCCGACTTTGAAGCCTTAGTTGCTCATCTGTTCTCCTTACTGCATATTAATGTCTTAAATTGAATCTTATTGTTAAGATTGCCTTGTTTTTTATAACCCTCATCAGCCCACCACCACTATGACACTCCCAGTATCCAATCATATCATGAGAAAATTATGCAATAAATCAGTCTATGCTAAGGAATTCATAGTTTAATGGAGGAAGCAGGGGTAACTTCCCTTACTGGATTTTAAAACACGTTACAAAGCAACAATTATCAAGACCATGTGGGATTTTTTTAAAAACAACACATACGCACAAGAAAGCAACCAATAGTATGTATAAAGAGTCCACAAAAAATTTCTATTATTAAAAGAAAAATTTTATATGATAACCAGAAGCAATACTAGGATGGAGGAATAGTTTACATTTTAATTAGTATTTCAGGGAATCCTGGGTACCACTTTGGAAAAGAACTGACCTCAGAATACACTCTATGTAATCTATTTAATCAATGGTTCATTTTATTTTATTTATTTTTTTTTTTTTTATTTTTTGTGGTATGCGGGCCTCCCTCTGTTGTGGCCTCTCCCGTTGCGGAGCACAGGCTCC
>NC_041222.1:25110088-25135389 GCF_002837175.3 Physeter macrocephalus
TTTTTTTTTTTTTTTTGTGGTATGCGGGCCTCCCTCTGTTGTGGCCTCTCCCGTTGCGGAGCACAGGCTCCGGACGCGCAGGCTCAGCGGCCATGGCTCACAGGCCCAGCCGCTCCGCGGCATGTGGGATCCTCCCAGACCGGGGCGCGAACCCGGTTCCCCTGCATCGGCAGGCGGACGCGCAACCACTGCGCCACCAGGGAAGCCCCTCAATGGTTCATTTTAAATGGATCAAGCTGTAGACATTCAAAGAAAACTCGAAAATAAGCTCATATATTTAGCTAGCACAGAAAGATAAACGTGCAGCTTTTGACAAAATAGAGGCTTTCAGGAATAAGATGAGTGGGATAAGCTAGAAAATAAATTGTTTACACAAATAGATGTAATGAAAAAAAAAGATAAAGAGCAAAGTAACATTAGTGTAAATTCCAACCTAATCAGTTATTAAAGTCATTAAAGAAAAGAAAACTAAAAGCCCTATAACGTGCCCTGATTACTCAGCCATGGCCACTCCACAGCTGGCAGAGCCATGAAAGACTCAGGATGACTTAGACACTGCAGAGGACATGGTAAATCGGCACATTCTCTCTAGACCACAGTCTGGACCTGCCCATTCATTCCCTCTTTGATTCATTGAAAGAGTTTGGGGAGCGGCCACTCTGTGCCAGGCCCTGTAGGTTCTGGGGTTCAGAGTCGGGCAAGGCCCAGTCCCCACCTCACAGAACTTCCTGTGTAGTGGTGGGGGCAGATAAGTAATCAATGATCATGGTCCAGTCTGGGAAGCCCTGTGACTGAGAGATGGTGATATACAGTGTCAGCCCAGAGGAGAGACACTCAACATGCCTGGTAGAACAGGAGGACTTCCCAGAGAGTAATCTTAAAGGATGAATGAGGAGGTGCCAGGTGAAAAAGGGGAAAGGCATTCTCAAGAAGGGACTGGCCCATGCAAAGACACAGAGGTGGGACAGTGAATATCTCATCCAGAAACCTGCCAGCGAGCGGTTGGTGTGAGCCCAAGTCAAGAGGGACATTGTGTGAGTAGAGAACAGGAGGTAGGCGGAGCCCAGACCACCAGGGGTACTTGGGGGCAAGGAGCATGACTCCATCCCAGGTACGTGGAGAACCCAGAGAGAGCAATTAAACTAAGGAGCGGCATGATTCAATTTGTATCTCAGAAAGATCCATCTAAATAGATAATAAGAACTATCCAATTAGTTCTGTTATTTGATGGGCAAATCTGTTTGAGGGAATCTAGTCAAAGGAAATAATCCCAAAAGAAAACAAAGGCCATTTGTCTGAAAATGTTCCCAGCAGCACTATTTATCATAATGACAAAATGGCCAAAGTCCACGTGGCGAACTCTGGATGAATGAGGCATGATCCACACCCTCAAGGTGCTCTCATAGGAAGGAGAAAGAAATAAACATACTGTCAGTACAGTGGGGACAGTGGCTGGTGCCTGGAGAGACAGGTGAAGGGCTGTGGCAGTTTAGTGATGAGAAAGCTTAGCTGGGGAGATCCAGGGAAGGCACCCTGGAAGAGGTGCTGTTTAAGCTGGGAGGTAGAATCAGGCCCTAAAGAAAAACAAGGTGAGGGAGTGTATTTTAGACAAGGAGATTCATCACACCTTGTGCAAAGTCAAGGGGGCTGCAAAATCCCAAATATACATGGGGAGCTGTGTGTGGTTCAGTGTGCCAGGGGTTTTCAGCCTTAACTCTGCTGTAAAACATATAATGGCAGGACATTATGCCACCACAGGCATTCCTAACTTTAGAGAAAACCAGAAATTTAGCCAGTAATTAAAACACTACAATCATTCATATTCATCACAACTTCTAATGGTATGTGAGAAACATGAGTTCATTACAGGCTGGGGCACAGGTAAGGCGGGAGGCCAGTGATGTAAAATCTTAGGTGTGACTCTTACCCCCTTCTCTCTCTCTCAGGAAAGCACATCAGCTGGTCACCATCAAGAATGAGATGATTAGGGCTTCCCTGGTGGCGCAGTGGTTGCGCGTCCGCCTGCCGATGCAGGGGAACCGGGTTCGCGCCCCGGTCTGGGAAGATCCCACATGCCGCGGAGCGGCTGGGCCCGTGAGCCATGGCCGCTGAGCCTGCGCGTCCGGAGCCTGTGCTCCGCAACGGGAGAGGCCACAGCAGAGGGAAGCCCGCATACCACAAAAAAAAAAAAAAAAAAAAAAAAAAATGAGATGATTAGAGGGAAAACCTGAACCTGCCCTGACTGGTATTTAGAGTTTCCCCCAAATGGCCAAGAAGCACATGAAGAGATGCTCAATATCATTGGTCATTCAGGAAATATAAATCAAAACCACAGTGAGATACCACTTCACACCCACTAAGATGGCTGTAATCTGAAAAGTAGAAAATAACAAGTGTTGGCAAGGACATGAAAAAACTGGAATGCTTGTACACTGCTGGTGGGAATGTGAAATGGTTCAGCCACTGTGGAGAATAGTTTAGGAGTTCCCCACAATTTAAGCATGGAATTATGATATAATCCCGCAATTCCACTGCTAGGTATACAATTGAAATAATTGAAAACAAGTACTCAAATCCATGTACTCAAATGTCATAAAAGCACTAATCATAATAGCCAAAAGGAGGAAAGAGCCCAAAAGTCTCCATCAATGGAAGAATGGATAAACAAATTGCGGTAAACAACGGACTATTATTTGGCCATAAAAAAGTGAAGTCCTAATACATGCTCCAACGTGGATGAACCTCAAAAACATCACGCTAAGTGAAAGAAATCAGATGCAAAAGGTCATATATTGTATGATTCCATTTACATGAAATATCCAAGACAGGTAAATCCATAGAGACAGAAAGCAGTTTTGTGGTTGCCACGGGCTGGTGGAGTGGGGATGGGGAGGGACTGCTTGATGGGAATGAGGTTTTCTTTGGAGTGATGAAAAGGTTTTGGAACTAGAGATGATGGCTGCACAACATTGAAAATGTACTAAATGCCACTGAATTGTCATTATGAAAATGGCTAGTTTTATGTTACGCGAATTTCACCTCGATTTAAAAAAGTAAATCAAGATATCCAAATGTCCAATACATATACGAAAAGGTAATCGACTTAATAATCAGGAAAACATACATTAAGACGACAGTAAGATTCTAATGTGCACCCATTAGAACTGCTGGAGTTAAGCCCACTGACAACACCAAGTGCTGGTGAGGATGCGAAGAAACAGAGGCTCTCCTACCAGCTTGATGGCCGTGAGCCCTGGCACAACCGTAGTGGAAGCCATGCTGCCATTGTTCATTTGGAGGGCCTGCCTACCCTGTCAGCCAGCACCGCACTTCCACGTGTACAATCAACGGAAATGTGTGCACATGTGCACAAAGAGACATGGACAAACAGCATGTCAGAGACACGCTACAATATTAGCCCCAAATGGAAACCACCCAAATGTCATTGGAAAAAAAATGGACAAATGGAAAGTAAATTAATACAGTGGGATACTGTACAGAAAGGAAGATGAATTAACTACAGTGAAATGCAACAGCATAAATGAATCTCAAAACTTAATATTCAGGGAAAGAAGCCAGACACCAAAGGAGACACCCCACATGTATAAAGTTCAAAAAAAAAGACAAACTGAACTTCAGAATTTGGGGATCCATGCTTAGGTACTAACATTATTTTCTAAAAGGAAGGAAGGAATCACCATAAAAGTCAAGGGGATGGTTACCTCTGAGGGGAGGGAGGGAATAATCACAGCCAAGGGGCACAGGAGAGCTTCTGGGGGCTATTCCATTTCTTGACCCACTTACATGAAAGTTTGCTTTGTGAGAAATCATGGGACTGTAATTTTGTGCGCACTTTTCTGAATAGATGTTATATTTCACAATAAAACAGTTTAAAGAAAAGTAGATCATCTGCACATATTAACATCTTGTTATCAGGAACAAATTAGTTATGATACCACTGCCCCTGTCTCACAACAACTTCCTTATCTTCTAAAAGAGCAGGCATTCCAGTGACACTGTAACTTTACCAGCTCAGCCCTCACCCACTAGGGGCACAAGGATTGATGCAAGGGACAAGGAGCCAACTGACAAGGGTCTCTTTAAACAGGGTGAGCCAGAAAACCCTCAGGAGCTGAGAAGCCTGGGGTCTCTGGACCACGTTTCCTCATCTGAAGCACAGTCCCAGTACCCAGCTCCTGGAGTGATTGTGATGATTGGGTGAATGAAGGATGAACATATCACATATATGAAGTGGTTTACAAGTGTTAGCCTTATTAAACTTCATGCCAGATTTAGTTTGCAGGAGGATATTTCAGGTCTAGGAAGATTCTCCCCTCGAGGGACACTGCATATCCATCAATCACCCATCAGTAATGGGTATTCCTAACTTTAGAGAAAACCAAAAATTTAGCCAGTAATTAAAACACAACAATCATTCATTCTTCTCCTGAGGGTTTCCTGGCACTCTCTTTTTACATTAAGGATAGGCACAGGACTTCCTCGGTGTTAGAAAAACAGCCCTGACCTGGCATCCAGAGAGCCAGCCTACAAACGCAGGAGGAGAAAGAAACACCAAATTTTCTTTCTCCAGACCTTCTTCATTTTGGGGGTGGGGTTGCAGCAGAGTTCACAAAAGACCACAGAACCTGAAGCTGCCCTCTGCCGCTGAGTTGGCAGTACCTTATATCACATGCAAAACTGCAACGTTCCGACACGGGCCACGGTGCTGAGAAGCCAAAACTGCGCTCCAGCTGCCCTTCGGTCTGCAAGAAATGCCGGGCTGGATGCTCTGGCAGGAAAAGTTGTCACTGTGTTTGAGTCTTGCTCCCAAGAAGGCAAGGATCTGGGCTGTCCCAGGCTTCCTTCAGCACACAAAGAGTTAACCATGGCCACCCAACAGTCCTCAGTTTCCTTCACAGAGACAGAGGTTGTGTCCATCCCCCGCCCACAAACCCCGTCACCCAGCACACTTATTCTATGGAGACTGTGTACTAATCTCCTAAATCCAAAAGCAGTCCGAGGCTACTATTTGGAGAGTGGTAGCTCTCCTGCAAAACTGCATGGAGAAAGGGCTGAGCAGGGAAGGACCAGAGTCTAGACACCTTGGCACCCAAGCCCTGCCTTTTGCACAGGCCAGTTCCTAAGCCTCTGTCACCCTGAGTGTCCTCTTCTGTAAAAATGCCTGCATTGCTTCCAACACAGCTATTGCAAGGATCAACCTGTAGTTTCGATCACTTATTTTGTGCCCAGTATGTGCCATGGTGTGGAAAGCATATTATTTCTAATATCTCTTTTAATCTTCACAGCATTCCTAGGAGGAAAGGTCGTCTAAGTATTCCCCTTTTTTGGATGGGGAAACTGAGGCAAAGAGTGGTGAAATTCATTGTCCAATGGCACCTAACACAGCCACAATTCAAACCCAGGAAGCCTGAACACACTGTAACTCAAAACTGTTTTAACTCAGACCACTAATCGTACAACCGCCTCTGGGTCCTGGTGGGGAAAGTGAGGCCTGGGAACAGAAGGTATCAGATCCCCTGGTCCCCAGTCCATAGCTCTTCCCATCACGCATGGAGTTACTGCCCACGACGGATGGGACTCCCCAGGTAACTCAGGGCTAAGTTAGGCATCAGGGCAATCCAGTCCCGTTATTTCTTGCGCGGCAAAGCGCCGGGTGTCTCAGCTGGCGGTCGAGCTTCCGCACCTTGTACAGAGGGCACCAGATCTGCCCTTACAACGAGCCAGCCAGCACGCGCGATCTGAGCGCGGGCCCTGGGTGAGCTGGAGCTAACTGTCCCCGCGGAGCCGCTGGCGCTGTCACTGGGCTTCCAAAGTCCCCCTCTGCCCAAGATTGGAAGGGCCACGCCTAGCTCAGACACCTCAGGTGCCCGGACAGCGCTCCACCCGCTCCGGCCGCCCAGAGACTCCCATTCGCCCCTCGAACCCCCGGCAGCGCCCGGGGAAGCCGTGGCAGAACCACCAGTGCGCACCGAGAGGCGAGGACTGCCTTTTATGTCCAGGAATGAGGCGCGCACCGCAGCCGCGCCCGCAGCCCAAACCAACTTCCCCCGGGTGCGGAGGTAGCCGGTGCCACCCTCGGGCCGGGCCGCTTACCTGTCGCGGAGCGGGTCCGGGTGACAGCGGGGAGAAGCGCGGAGATGGAAAGCAGCCACAGCAGGCGCCAACACTGCGTGTCCCTCCTGCGAGAAGTGGCGGAGGGCGAGAAGGTGAGGCGGCCGGGAGGGGCCGGGGGGAGCCGGGGCGCGGGGCAGCGAGTCCTACCTTTGCGCCATCCCGCAGTTCCGCGAGCTCCCGAGGGCACCGGGCCGCCGAGCTCCACGGACGGCGACGGGCTCTGCGCGCGGGCCGCTCGTCTCCCTTCCTGCCAGGAACAAAGGCGGCGCTGGGGGGGGAGCCGGGGCGCGGGGCAGCGAGTCCTACCTTTGCGCCATCCCGCAGTTCCGCGAGCTCCCGAGGGCACCGGGCCGCCGAGCTCCACGGACGGCGACGGGCTCTGCGCGCGGGCCGCTCTCCCTTCCTGCCAGGAACAAAGGCGGCGCTGGGCAGGGGCAGCGGCGGGCAGGATCCGGCCCGCGCCCTGAGTCACCCGCGCTCTGAAACCCGACTCTGCCGCGCCCTGCGGTCCCCCGTGCGCCGCGCCGCGCCCCACCTCGGGCAGCGCCGCAGCGGCGCACTCACGTCCCGTGGCTCCTGGCCGCGCTGACCGCCTCCCCACGCCCCTTACCCCCTCGACAGATGCGCGCCCCCCAGCCGTGGCTTCCACCCGGGCGGCCTTGTGTAACCGAGAAAAGCCCCGCGCCCGTGCTCTGGTGGGTCAGGGGGCAGCTTCCTCCGGCCCTCACGTCTGTCCCTGTCCGGGCTGCCCCGCAGACAAAGCACTCTCTTTACGCGCCAATGAAATCCTCTCACCAGCCCAGGAAGGCTGGAATCGCTCTGATTTCCCTAAATGACAACGAAGAAACTGAGGCTCAGAGAGACGCAGTGAATGTCCCAAGTTCACACAGCTGGAATGGGCTCCTGACTGCTGTGCCCCGCCCTGCACGCCTGACACACAACCCCCTTGAATGCCTAGGAATGGGCCCCTTGGGGCGGTATAAGTGATTCATGTAAATAAACGCCGCAAAGAGAACCCTAATAACAAATTTTAAATTTATCTACTATTGCAAGGTTTTCCTCTATACTTTGCCGGCACCACCATCCTCCACCACCAGAATGTAAGCTCCAGAAGGGCAAGAATTTATATTTGTTTTGTTCTCTGTCTAAACTAGTACCTGGCAGTAGGAGATGCCAATAAACAGGGGACGAATGAAGGAACACAATTCTTAGGTGAGATACCGCTCCAGGCACTGTGGTGACCGGGGACAGATGAACCAGTCTCAGCCTCCAGAAGCACACACGGGTAGTGTGCATGGTTGTGGGGGAGGGAGCAGACGGCAGACTATTCCACCTCTACAGATCTTAGCACAGGGCCTGGCACTGGCTAAACCCTCAAATGGTGGCTTTTTATCATTATGATTACCACCAGGCCCAGTAGTGTAAGATATCTGGGGGAGACGAGGCACCACTGAGATCAGCTGAGACCCGGAGAGTTCTGAAGCCAGGCAGGCCCAGGGGCCTCTCTTCCTGGTGCACCAAGTAGCCACTGTGGGCTGTGGCTCTGTGGTCACTTCCTGGTTTTCATTTCTAGTTGGCAAGTCACCACCTGCCAAGTGAAAAGGTAATCTGAGTTAGCCCTGCAGAGATGGGATGGGGATGGACTTTGTAGCTAACATTTATTGAGTGCTGATTGTGTCCTGGCCCTGTGCTAAATGCTTTACTCATAACAATCAATCCCCGAAACAGCCCTGGATAGGTGATACTTCAATGATCCTTATTTCATAGATGAGGAAGCTGAGGTTTAAAATGTGCCCAAGCTAGTGCATGACAGGTACCAACACCCATGCTCTTCACCACTCCATCACACTACCTGTCTGTGAAGAAGAGGATTACACCCATTTCCCCACCCTTGAAAGCAAAATTGCACTGGAGATATGGAGCACTCATGCATGAAGGGGTTAATGTCAGCATGGGCAGTGAGGGCTCCAAAGGGAGCTCTGGCCTGGGGTCAGGAGCCTGGATTCCAGTCCAGTTCTGGCCCTGGCTGCAGAGTGAAGTTGGGCAAATCCTTGTGTGACTTTTTATTTCTTCATCTATAAAATGGATGTAATGATCCTGCTGTGGGTGGGTGGCTGGAGTGTCGATGAAATCACTTGGATGCCACAGTGCTCTGTCCACTGTAAAGTGCTGTACAGATGCGAGGGGTCAGCTCTGGGATTAATGCACACAGTCTTCAAAAAAGGAAGAAAAATCAGCATGGTCTGGAGAAGGCAGGAGAGGCTTCAGCCCGGTAATGAAGTTAACTCAGACTCTGGGGTCTATGGAGGGTTTGCAGGGGGCAGGGGTGGGGTTGCAAATAGGAGGAAGGGGAAAAGCAGCCAAAGCAGCTCTGGAGCTAGGATGGCCCCACATGAAGCTAACACAAAAGGCAAAGTGCATTCTAACCAAACGGTCAGGCTTCTTTCTTATTCTGTTCATGTTCTCTGTGAATATGAATTCTTCTCCCACTTGCAGCCATGCTGTGCTGGACATACCTTATTTTATTATGAATGACTAACCATAAGGAATTTGCCTTATTAGTTCTGTATCTTTTATTGCTTATAAAGTACCACATCAACTGGGAATGTAATTGATTTTCTTAGTACTATAGCAGATATGTATATGTATAGCTGATTCACTTTGTTATACAGCAGAAACTAACACACAATTGTAAAGCAATTATACTCCAATAAAGATGTTAAAAAAAAAGAACATAATTCTATATTGCTTCGAAAGAGCCACACCAACTATGATTATATAATAGTTCTATTGTTCTATTTGACGCTTAAAACCACAGGTTGTGAACTGGTGGCCATGGGCTCAATTTGTCCCACAGATATGTTTTGTTCAGCCTGCCTGGTGTCAACCTCCAAATTAAATTAGTTAGCAATATATTTGATAATTAGTTGATTTTACATTAAAATCCAGAATTCTGGCTTCTTTTTAAATTTTTGGAAAACCTGGCAACATGGGGCTTGCATTCCCTGTGCCAGTGATTGATTTGCATGAAAAGCGGGTGGCTGCCTTCAGTCAAGGCCATGTTCTCCAGTTTGCCGTGATCCCTAGCATCCCTATTGTTCCCCAACACCAAGCCTAAGAATCATTTGCCATTTATCATCACATATGCACTCTGCCTTTTCTTTTTTTTTTTAATTTATTTTATTTATTTATTTAGTTAGTTAGTTTTGGCTGCATTGGGTCTTCATTGCTGTACACGGGCTTTCTCTAGTTGTGGCGAGCGGGGGTTACTCTTTGTTGCAGCGCGTGGGCTTCTCATTGCGGTGGCTTCTCTTGTTGTGGAGCATGGGTTCTAGGTGGGTGGGCTTCAGTAGCTGTGGCACATGGGCTCAGTAGTTGTGGCGCATGGGCTCAGTTGCTCCGCAGCATGTGGGATCCTCCCGGACCAGGGCTTAAACCCGTGTCTCCTGCATTGGCAGGCAGATTCCCAACCACTGCACCACCAGGGAAGCCCTGCCTTTTCTTATAAGAAAGAGAAAAGTGGAATAGATTGAGCATTCATATCTCAGTTAAAAATGGGGGGAAAACATATATAGATAGAGAAGGGGAGCACGTTTCAAGAAAGATGTGGAAGAACATATTTCTACATGTTTAATATACAAATTAAGTATACCTACCCTGAAAAAATGAAAACTAAAACGCCATGATGAAAAAACCTAGTCCCCCTCAGTTATGCATGTTACCTGATGGATGAAAGGATAGCTGTATTTTGATTAGTGGGCTTGATAGTGGTCCAGTTTATCAGTCCAAGATACATATGCATAAAGAAGCAGTTTCCTTTATTATTCTGGCAGGGAAGTCGTATGTGCACATTTCATATTTTGTTGGTTCTGTGTAAGTACCTGATAATATCGAATTCACTAGAATCTAAAGATGTAAGTCCCCAAAGCACATTTCTTTCCTACAAATGACTGGAAATGATGCATGTTAATATTGTTAATTTTGTACCTATTTCACCTGGGAAGCCAGACCATGTTCCTAGGCAATCAGGGCTCTCATTTTAAAGTTGGGCCTGGAGGTGGGAACTGTGAACTCAGACTGATGGAGGACAGGGAGGGCATCCGGCCTGGGAGCTGAAGGGGGACCAAATGGTCCCAGCTGCTGGTGTGGGAGGGATGGGGCAGGATGCCAAGCAAGACATTTCGCCTCCTGCCAGACTGTGTTTTGAGGGTTTAAGCGATTTCCTTCTATTCAATATGAAGTTGTAGAAATAGCCAAGAGGAAGTTTTGTGTCATATTGGAGCTGGTCTAAATTGTTTACCACGGCTTCAGTACAATCTGCGAGATCGGGACGTGTGGAGATGGGGGGATCTATGTCCCAGCTCTTGAAGGACTCAACTAAATTAACGGGCTGTTCCATTTTCCTATAAACCACCCGAGTGTCCCAGTAAACTCAGTCTCCAAAAGCATTCTCCAGACTGTCTCAATCAGCTGGAAGGGGCACAAAAATCAGTGAGAAGTATCCCAGGTTGTGGTTTAGGAAGAAGTTACGAAGGACATAGTGCATGTCTTTCTGAACCTGTTTCCTCGAGACGTGGGGATAACACCTCCCTTGAGGAGCTGTGGTGAGAAAGTTCACAGGAGACACTCAAAGCTTGCATCTTCCTCTGGTTTCAGGAGCAGAAAAAGCAGAATAGACCTAACTAGCTGACTTGGAAAAGAATTAACTGGAATATCCAGAGAAAAGGGCTGCCCTTTGGGTAAACAAGAGAAAACAATGACAGTGTAATCCCACAGGTGCCTTCCACGGAGGATGCTTTTGTTCTGATGAGCACCTTGATGTGTCTGGCTATGCCAAGGGAGACCATGGGCTGCTAAGCGCTGATTTGTTCTGCATGAGAGATGAATTTGAAAATCTGACAATCCTAGTGGGAAGAGGACAAGAAAAAATAAGGAGGGAGGGTGTGTCAAACACCTCTTAGGTGCCACTGCCAGTGCCCGTCCCTACCTTCTGCCTCCATCATTTATGTGCACCATAGGCAAGGTCATCCAGCTGCCAGCAACTGCTTCCCTTCACCTGAGCACTTTCTCTGGCTGCTGGAGCCTGCTCTGCCCACAGCATAGCGGACTGGAAGTGCTAGGGAATCAGTACTGACCCCCCAGCTGCTCTCAACCAGTGGATGACAGGATAAAAACTTGGGATCCCTTTCCCATTTGATGGGAACTTCTAGACACCCAGAGTCCCCGTCCCTGTCACAGCCCCTTGCCCCTTACCCACACTGAGCGCCTCTCCCTTCCTGCCCAGGGCCTCCCTGCGGATGCTGACCTCTGACACACTGCCTAATCCACTCAGCCCGAGCAACCTGGAAGTGCAGGAGAAATAACACCACACAAAGCAAATATTTAGCCAATGGAAGCCAGCAAATACATCTCTCCCTTCTTCAACCAGATGCACCGTCCTGAGAAAGTCATTTATAAGCCCTCTGAGAGATGCTCTCACAAGACTGAGTGATCAATCCTCTAATGCCTCTCATTGGCTCTTCCTCCTTCCCTGCCTCACTTCCCTTTTCTTCACTTCTGCTCCCTAGGATTTTACTCCCTAATACCAAAGAGGCACCTAAGACTAACACCTGAGTGACCCAGGATAAGCTAGGTGGTGGAGTTTATCTCTCACACCCATGATCTTAACAGGGTTTCTAGACTGGTTGTCACTTCCATCTCACCAGGTCCCACTAGCATGATGTTACCAAATAGGCGACCAGCATTATGATCTGTGTCATATTAGGATGACAAGGCCCCTATGGATTATAGTATAACAGAGAACAGGAGAGTTAACATAGCTCTGGAGCCAAAAAATGAACCTGGACTACTCTCCTTGCCATGTGAAAGCAAATTGCTTTGGATTTCCCCCTGCATAGAGACTGTGACTGCATTTGCCAGATCATGGTGCATCCCAAGTGTCAAAGGTTCTATTGATATATTCCAGTAGCTACCACATCTGACATGGCAGCTTCAATTGAGGCTACCATCTGGCCAAGTTTATAGCAATCCACTGTTATCCACCACAATCCATTTGGTTTTTTCAAAGGCCATACAGGAGAATTCGTGGAAATACAATGGGACCCACTACCCCTGCACCATTTAACTGTTAATAGTAGCTCTAAACTCTGCAGTACTTGCTGGGATGTGGTATTGCTTCTGATTTACTCTAGGAGGTAGAAAAAGGAAGGTAGTTTCAAGGACTTCCACTAGACCTTTTTATAAGTCAGGTAGCTAATACAAAGGTTCTGCCAGAAGGTAAGTATCATGTGATTACATAGAGGAATGGGCACAAAATGTGTTGGTCTTTGTATCTCACAATGCTCACCAGAGAGCATCCATCACAGAGGAGACATGCAACAACCAGATGGACAGAGTGACTCATCCTGTGGATGTTAGCTAGCCTCTTGCCCTGGCTACCCCAGGGCTGACATGGTGGAGCCTTAAGAAGAATGACAGTGATGGCCAGGGTAAATGTTAGGCAAAGGCTCAAGAACATGGGCCCCATCCTTCTGAAGCAGATCTACCTCCTGACATTGTGGAATGGCCAACCTGCCAGCTGCAGAGACTGACACAGAGCCCTCAAAATAGTACCATTCCTCAAAGAGACCACCCAGCCACTTGATGGCAAGTTGATTTCTTCAGACCCCTTCCTGAGCAATTCTTCCTTACCAGGATCGATACCTATCTGGATATGAGTTTGCCTTCCCTGACCAAGTACCTTTGCCGGCACCATCATTCAGTGGGTAGCAGAATGCTTTATATATCAGTGTGGTGCCCCATACACCATTGTCTCAAACGAAGGGACTCATTTTATGGCAAAATAGCTGTGAAAATTGGTGAATGACCAAGGAACCCACTGGTTGTAGCATTACCACATCACCCAGAAGCCACTAGCTTAATACAATGGTGGAATAGCCTGTTAAAGGCTCAGCTAAGGCATCAGCTTAGGGGCAATACACTGCAGGGTTGTGGCACTGTCTTCCAGAACATGGAACCCATGGTCACTGTATGGTCCTGTGTCCCCAGTAGCTAGAATACTTGGGTCTGGGAATCGAGGGATAGTACTAGGATTGAGCCCTTTCTCTCTCTCTTCCAGTGATCCACTGAAACCCTAGGCTCTTTTGGGGTAGAGGTGCTGATTTGCAGGGGAAGAATTCTTCCAAGGGATATAGTAAGGCCACTAAACTTGAAGCTGAGAGTACCACCTGGTTACTTTGAGTTCTTCATGCCAGAGAGCCAGCAGACAAAGAAAACAGTGGCTGTATGAGTGGGGATAAGAACTCTGATTACCATGAGAAGTGTTAACAGTGACTACCTTATGTATGGGGTCAGAGAGGAACTCAGGTAATTTCTTGGGGATTTCTTGGTGGCTCCATATTCCATAATGATGGTAAATGAGCAAATGAAATAGTCAAGGCAGCTAAGAGAGCACACCCTTAAAGGATAAAAGTCTCAGTCACTCTGCCAATCAGCATTAGTCAGCCCCAGTCCAGACCAGTGTTTCCTAACCTGTGGCCCACGTGCATCAGAATAATTTCATGGGGAAAATGTTAAAAGCATAGCTTCCAAGTCTCTACTCAACACCTACCAAATCAGGATGTCTGCAGGCAGAATCAGAGAATTGGAATTTTAAGAAGCTCCTCCGGTCCATCTTATGTGCACTGAAGTTTCATTGCCACTGGCCTAAAGTTTCACATCTATATTTCTCACAGCACCTGGTTCTTGACCTCTATCTTGGCATTTCTTGCCTTAGGACACTTTCCTGTTCAAATATAACCCCCACAGTGATGCATTTGCAGTTTCTAGCTCAGACAGACTGCCAAGACCTCTCTTGGATGGATTTTCCTATTTACCATACCCTTGAAAGAGCAAGAGATCATGCATTCTGTTCAGTTAAGGCCTTTAGAATCCAAGATTTTGGAAACAAAGCAGCCCAGAAATGGAAGGGACCTTGCACATGATCCCAAATCCAATCTAATCCATCTCTGCTGTGCAAATTCAAAGAAATAGGACAACTAGGGGATCCCCTGCCTGCCATTTGGCTAAAGAAGGGGGCCTGTTGGAGAGGATGTGGGCAAACCTCTCTCCTGGGGGCTGTCTGCCTTCCATCCTACCCCAAACCCCTCGTCAATACATCTGATAATAACTGTCCTTTCCCCAATATCTGTAAAGAAGGGTGTGGTAAATATGGAAGTATTCAAGTTAACTGCTATTTTTGTCGCAAGGAGGATGAGGGTTGATAAATGTGTCTTTGTGATAAGCCAGAGAGGGCAGGACATGAAATCTGTCCAAAGCGATAGAAGCTTTATCACTGACTAAGGACCGATGTCCCCAGAGGGTAGGGCCACACTTTGCTTTTGAGAGTGGTCAGTAAGTGGTACAGCTTCCAAAAAATACAGCCCCTCTCTCTCCCCCCTTATGTGCCTCACTGCCTCCTGTTCTGACTCTGTTGGCCTTGACTGCAAATCTGCAGGAGAGGTCTTGGATCAGCAATAGATTGCATCTTCCTCTTTACTCAACCCTATAGGTTCAAGTGTTTGGTCAATGGCACCCCTAGAGGGTGTCCAAGTAAGGAAGTTTCTTTTGTCACAATGAATGGGGATGCTACTGGCATTTGGCAGGCAGGGGCCAGGGATGCTGAATTCCACAATGCAAGAGGCAGTCTACACAACAAAGAAATAGCCCAGCAAAAGTACCAACTGTGCCCACACTGAGAAATACTAGCAGATTGTGACTTTCAAACTTTTTTTGACCAAGACGCTTGGTCTCACAATCCCATAAACACACACTACTGAAACAAAAGTTTTTTGCAACAGTATTTGCCCTTATTACATGTAATGAGCTCAGGTATTTTCTACTCTATTCTGTGCAATTCCACTGAATTAAAAAAAAAAAAAGAGGCTGGTCAAAACCTACTAAATAGATTTCATGACCTACAAATGGGCCAAAACCCATATTAGGATGTAATCATTTCAAAACTCTTAATCAGCACCAGCGGTGGGAATATAGAGGGACCCTTACTGTAAGAATCATTTGTCTGCTCTCACCCACACTACTTGACTTAGTAAATTTCAGGGTAAAGTGAAAGCCCCAGTGACTTCTGATGAGCTAAACTTGTCTTGCTCTGTCTCCCAAAGAGATGCCCAAAGAGAGACAATTGTCCATCATTGAAGCGTGCGGTTTTCACAGGACCCTGCTCTGAGTCAGGCGGCCCATGTGTTTTGCATTTCCCCACAGTGGGAACAGATGGATCCAACCATTCAAAGGCTTTTGCAGTGTAGGGCTGAGGACCCTGAACTCGGCTGAAAGGCTTTAAGAGAATACTTCTCACCTTCTCTGAACTACAGCATGACACCTGTGGCCAAGGGCAGCCTGGCTCTCCAAATCAATCCCAAACCTCCCTGCCACTGTGTGCAAGCAGACCAGGTTCTCATATGGAGGAAGAAGTGCAAAAGTAGATGCCACCCGGGAGGCCGAGGGCAGGGCCAGGTTCAATGGGTGGGGCTGTGACACTGGCTGGTGGGATACCCAGCCACCCTTTGACACCTCCTGACCACTAAGGTCAGTCACAAACTGATCCCTTCTTCCAGCTGCTTCCTCTAATATTTTCACCACACTCTTAACAACCATCATATCAACATATTACTTTAAATGGTCTAAATGCTACCACTTGCAGAAAAATGTGGCCCTCCTCCTGCCTCTCCAGGGACAGTCCCTCCCTATATAGTCCCTTCCTATATGGACAGGAAAAGCATATATATATCCTGGATTTTGTGACTTGTTTTTCTCACATGTAGAGCTCTTGAGAAAAGCATCTCACTCTCTCTCCAGCACCCCAGTGCCACCGAGGATTCAGACAACCCCTCGAACACTCCCCACACCTGCTCCATGCCCTGGGAATCCCAGCCCTGCCAGGCCTCTCATTCTTAATGACGCATGAAACATCATAAATTTTCCCACCAGAAAGCTGACAAAATAAAATGTTGGCTTGCTCTGGCCTGAGCAGGTCTGTATTCTTACAATCTAAACAAGATTATGATGACCCGCGGTGCGTAGGTAGGGGCTTTCATAGCTTCCCTACCACTTATCTCATGTCCTTATCACAACAACCCTGGAGGCGGCAGGGCACGTCTTATTATCCCTTTCAGAGATGAGAAAACTGAAACTTAGATGGGTTAAGTAGCTGACTTTCTCAAGGCCAGTAGGTAACGAAGGGCAGAGCTGGAACTTCAACTTGGGTCTTCTGGCTGCCCATGCATATTCCACTCACATTTCACTGTCTCCACCACCGCCTGGGTTAGGCACCCAGGCTTTATTCAGAACTCCATTCACCTACCTCATTATCCAGGGGATACACGAAAAGACAACTGAGAGTTTTTCACCTTCAAGTGGGAAGTTGCAGGAGTTTCACAGGACTTCAGTGGGAGATGCAAGTTTCCAACAGCAAGTCCAAGGAAATCCCAACATGCAATTTTCACCACCTCAACATTTGTGCTTCACAAATAATATTTGCCAAGAAGAATGACTGCTGTTGTGGGTGCCTTGCTGCTTGGTGGGAGCTGGTCCTTCAGGCCCCCAATTCCAATAGCTGCCTGTGGCCTGTGAATAAAGAGGAAAGATCAGAGCTGGCATTGGTATCTTTGGCCAGACAAGTCTGTGTCTGAGAAGGCAGCAACTCACGACAGGTAGCCAGCGACTCAGTGCACAGCCGTGAAACTAGAGACTGGAGTAGATCTCTAGAAGAGCTCCTGGTCTGTGGCTGTTTTGTGAAGGAGCGAGTAGCCTCTCCACCTGAGAAATTCCTAAAAGTCCTCGGGTATTCAGCCCAGGGAAATGGCTGATGGTTATACTGATCACGTGAGTCATCAAGAAAAGGTTAAATTGTGCTCTGTGTGTTCTTTTTAGAAAAGCTCAGAAGTGTAAAACATCTTAGCAAAGACTCTCATCAAAAACAAATAGAATCAAAAGTTATTTTTTAAATTAAGAAGGGCAAGCTTTAATAACTTAGAAAACTATTAGAACCTCTCTTTGCCCAAATTTTTACATAGATGTGTTACACGGGATTTTTTTGAAGCCAAATTTCCTCTTTTATGTTTGTGAACCTCATGAAATGGAACACCTACCTTCTTCAAAAGATACTTTGAAGCCATAAAAATGTTCATACACTATGACTCCATAATCCCCTTCTGGGAAACTAGCCTAAGAAAATACCCTGAAATATGGAAAAAGCATATGCAGAAAAATACTCATCAAAGACTTGCTTAGTGAAAAACTGGAAGCAGCCCAAATATTCAAAATGGGGAGAGAGGATGATAAAATAAATTAGGGTATAAGCCTTGAAGAAATATTCTATAACCATTAAAAATGATGGTATGAAGTTTATGAAGGATCAGAGAAAATACTTATGATAAAGTATTAAGTAAAAAAAAGTCTGGAAAAATATTTGCACACATATGATTTATAAAAACAAGCAGGGAACATAAAAATGTACTTGTCACTGTGTCAATGTGGTAGGATTAGAGATTTTTACCTTGTTTTCAAAGTTCTCTAATAGTATTATATCTGTTCTTTTTTAAAAGAAGTTCAATCCCTAAAAAAAGGAAGGTAATAGATGCTATTAATGCTTTAAGTAGGAAGAAACACCACGAGTAGAGATTGGGGGGTAAGTTAAGATAAGAAATTGCCCATCTTATTGCCCATATATTGTGTCTTTAGAATGGTTTCATGTTTTATGAAATAAATATAAACTATATGCAAAAAGCATATATAAAAATATAGTTTTGTTTAAGGCACAGAAAAGTCCAAATTATATTACTGCAGAAACCATTCAGGGTTTAAAGCTTCTCTTATTTCTATGTTTTCAGGTTACTATGGATCTACTTACAAGGGGCTTCTTGTCAAGGAGCATTGAAATCATGCTTAGTGTCTCTTTACCGTTTTTATTTCATCTGCAGCACTCGATATGCCATGATCAGGTGGATATGGGTGTTGGGTTTAGAAAACAAATCTCATTTTCTTCCTCCACCATCCAGGACACTTAGAATCATGGAAGAACTGGAAGGAAACTCCAGGTCATTCAGGTAGAAATCTCCTTAGCAGGATCACATGTCCCAATGAGGTTGGGGGGAGGGCGGACATGCAGCGTCCCTGACTCACTATGTAAGTGTGACTCCAGAGTCAAAATTCTGCTCAGGGGCAAAACAAGGTCAATTTACAAAGGTGAAAAAAACCCACATGAATCCAAATCCAAATCCCTGGGAAAATGCAAACTGGAAATGTAAATCAAAGGAACATAGTTCTTGACACAAGAAAAATAAGGGGGAAGGCATAAAGACACCTGTTGGTACCTATTACTGCATAACAAACTACCCTAAAATTTAGCAGCTTAAAACAAGAACCACTTTATTGTATTTCATGATTTTATGGGTCAGGAATTCAGGCAGGGCTCAGCAGAGAAATGCTTTTGCTTTTCATGGCATCTGAGGGCACTCAGTGGTACTCAGCTGGCAAATGAGTCTAGAGGATTCAAAGATTCCCTCATGTGTCCGATGCCTGGGGAGGCTGGCAGCCTGGGCTGGGCTGGATCTGTTGACCACAGCTCCTACACTAGGCCTCTCTAGCACAGCAGTTTCCCTAGTATATTGGAGCTCTTACATGGTAGCTGCCATGGCCCAGAGCAAGCCTAGACTTGCTAGCCTAGACTGAAAAAGCCTAGCCTAGACTTTAGAGGCCTAGACTTCTTGCAAACTGGCTGGAAATTCTAGAACATCACTTCTGTCATATACTATTGGTCAAACAATCAGTAAGGCTAGCCCAGGTTCAAGGTGGGGAGGAGGCAGTGCAAAGTCATAGAGGTGGAGTTCGTGTGTACATCGCTGGTGATGATGGAAATTGGTACAACGTTTTGAGAAGGCACCTTGTCAATATGTACAGAATACATAAAACCATTCGTCCGTTTTGGACCCCTGTCTCAGTCCTGGGCATCCATCTACCCTAAAGAAATAATTATACTAGAGACATGAAAGATTTACTATTATCTATCAGAGTGACAAAAATAAACAAAACCTAAAAGTTCAACAGTAGGAAAATGATTAAGGCTTAACACCACTCTGGAATAGTAAGTAGCTATTAAGAATGTTAATTATGAAAGTTTTACATAGAAACATGGAAAATATTTACAGTGTGCTGTTAAACAGAAAAAAACACCAAAGGTTATATGCATGTAAACAGGGATCAAAGGAGAACAGACAGGAATAAAAATAGTTTTATTAGGGTAATTACATTAGATCATTATTTTTCCTATTAGATTTTTTTTCTTTAAAATACAAGGAACAGAGAATCATGTTAAACAACACCACGGGGGATACAAACAGCAAAATCCAGTTAGTGTGGGACACTAACTCTACAGGATAAATGATCAGTTTTTTTCAACAAATAAATTACAAGGAAAAAAACAAAAGGAAGGGGAATTTAGAGGTTTAAAGAGACTTGTCAACCCATTGGAATAATTGGGCATTATTTCGATCTTGATTCAAACAAATGAATTGCAGTGACAATATTTAAGAGACTTAGGGGAAATTTGAACTCTGGTCTTTTGTTTATCTTAAGGAATTATTGTTTATCTTGTTAAAGATGATAATGGTATTGTGGATACTTTTTAAAGTCCTTATCTTTTAGAGATAACTACAGAAATGTTTACAGATTAAATGATACGATATCTGGGATTTGCTCCCCAAAATATGGAGTGGTGGGAGAAGTGGATGGGGTGAAGATGAAAGGAGATAAGGAGTTGGTAGTTGGGGGTAAGGGTGGTATTATACTGTTCTCTTCTGCATTTCTTTGAAAGTTTCCATAATAAAAAAAGGTGTTCGTTTTCAATGTCATTTAAGGTTGCTGAATGAAGGGACAAGCCAGGCTCTGCCTTGGAGGGATGCATCGGACATTGGTGTGGAAAGGATGCCACAGGAGCCTGGGGGTGAGGAAGGCCTGAACCTGAACAGTGGGGCACTTAGAAACCCAAACAGGTTCTTACAGACAGGAGACCTGGCCCTGGTCCCAGGCGGCTGCTTCAAGCCTTGTGCCCAATCAAAGTCTCAGTTTCCTCAGCCATTAACCAAGGATAAAGATCTTACCTTGAGATGCACCAGTGAAGCTGTTTGATGCCTTAAAGATTCTGGTACCAGTTTCCAAAGGTGGATGTGTGTTGGGAGGGGTGGGTTCCCTCACACCATCAAGCAATTCTCTGCACCTGGGTGTCCTAAAATTCAACTCAATTCTGACACTGCTAGCAGCAGATCCCTCAGTGAAAGGTTTAGTCCTACAAGATGGCTCCCCTCCCACCACTTCAAACGCCGTTCCAAGTCGATGTTGTCACCCGTGCTTCTGACCAACTGGCTATAGAGTGAAGGTTCCAACGACCTCCTTCTTGGGTTCGGTTAATTTGCTAGAGCAGTTCACGTAACTCATGAAACATTTTACTTACTAGATCAGTGGTTTATTATAAAAGGATATAACTCAGGAACAGCCAGATGGAAGAGAGGCATAGCACAAGGTCAGGGGAAAGGGTGTGGAGCTCAGAGCATCCAAGGCCTCTGGGAGTGCACCATTCTCCCCAGAGCTCCACGTGTCCACCAACCCTGAAGCTCTCTGAGCCCCATCCTTCTGGGTTTTTATGGAGGCTTCAATCACAGGCCATTGGCAATAGAACTCAACCTCCATCCCCTCTCCCCTCCCCAGCGGTCTGGAGGTGGGACTGAAAGTTCCAACTGGCAACCAGCCCCCATTCTTAGGTGCTGGTCTAAAAGTCACTTCATTAACACAACAAAAGACACCTTTATCCCTCTCAGCACAGGAAATTCCAAGGGTTTTAGGAACTCTGTGCCAGAAATGGGGATGTAGATCAAATATATATTTCACATTACAAATATCATAGCCCATTTTGGGCAGAAAAGCTGTTGGGTGCTGTGAATGCATTAGGAGCAGCATAAGGGCACAAGCTCCAGCCATGCTTGGCTAGGTCACCCAGGGCCCTGGCCTGTCCTGGTCTGTGAGAGGACACATGGTGACCTCAGCTGCTGATTACTCGTCAGATTACAGGAAAGGAGGGGATGCCAGAAGCCAGAGTCCCAGAGAGAAGCCAGCAGGGATCCCTGTCATCCACCACCTAACAGCAAATCCTTGGGGGGCAGGGATGGGAGAACAGTCCTGTCCTTGACCTTTAGCTACAGAGGCCTCAGAACTGGAGAAGATCATGAACTGTTTCCAAGCGGACACAGGGGTCCAGGTAGGAGGGACAAAGAGCAGCTGCCTTGAGCAGGCGGGAGCAAGCAGTGGCTGCCACGGGCATTCTCGCCTCCTTCCTCTTTCCCGAGGAGGAAGGATCGAAGCCTGGCTCTAAATTCCAGCTGTGCCACCTTGGGCAAGTCACTCCACCTCCTTGACCGGCAGTGTGTCCTCTACAAAGTAGAGACAGTAATAATACCTGTCTCAGAGGGTTGTTCAGTGGCATCAGAAGACCTTTAACAAATAGGAGTTCACTCCCCATTCATCACCCCTCCAATCAGAGCCCTGGGCAGTAGCTGTCTCCATATTCTAAGCAAGAGTCTCACTTCAAGGGAGATATTGAAGATTCAGAAGCCTCATTAGAGATCTGATGTGCTTTGTCTGGGATGTGGCGAGGAGCAAAGAGATTTTTAGAAGCTCCCCAAGTGACTCCTGTGGGCCACAGGGCTGAGAACTCCTTGTGATACTCCTGATAAAAATTAAGTGAATGAATAAAATCAGCTTTTTTTCTTATTGCGCTTTAGGGCCAAGTGCAGCTGAATGGGGGTCTTGGGGTCCAAAGATTTGGGAAATTAAAGAAAAATTTAACCCCTCAGAAACTAGGGTCAACTCTGGAATGTTGTCATGTGTTTAAAGCTTGGAGATTTGGCCAAGCCTCGTTTAAGTTTGCTTTTCTTATAACATGATGAATAGTTCTGTGTTGGTTTTTCACCCCCTCCCTGTTATTTTGCAATAGCCCTTATTCAAAGGCTTGAAAAATCTGATGAACGATGTCTCTCTGATACACATATCTAAGAATAAATTAGAAAATATTTCAAATATATTTAGGAAAAAAATGCCATTTGGTACCACAAGAATTGAGGGTCTGTAGAAAGACGCTGTTCAGAATAAATGTCAGGCATTCTCTTTGGATGAATAAGCCCCTGCAGAGGTCCCGTCACAACTGGTCAGTTCATCCCTCAGCTCAACTCCTAAGTGCTCATTGATTCTGTGGCAGGCGTTCTGGAATGGGGTTGGAACTCCAACACATGCACAGAAATGACATGGAAACTCTTGGTCCAGTCCTGGGAAATGCATGCTTTCTTTCCTTTCTCAAAGCCAGAGGGATCTGGCAGTGTTTTCTCAGACTTCTTTCTTTTACTCTTGGAATCTTCATGCCCCCGGAGATTTAATGAGTGGTTCTCAAAATGTGGTCCCTGGACCAGCAGCAGCATCACCTGGGAACTTGTCAGAAATGCAAATTCCTCTGCCCACACAGCAGACCTACCGAATCAGAAATTCTGGGATGGGGCCCAGCCATCAGTGTTTTCACCAACCTTCCAGGAGATTCTGATCCACTGGAGTCGAGAACTACTGATTATGAGCACAGACGGATCATGAACAGACTTTGCTTCAAAGTCAGCTCTGCCACTTATCACTCAGGTAAGTCACTTCACCTCTCTGATCCTCTGTTTCCTCTGCGAAAAATAAGAATAATAGCCTACCACTGTAGGCTCGTTTGAGGATTAAGGGAAGGGATGCAAGTAGAGTGTTTAGCACTGTTCTTTGCAGGGCTGGGATTAGGGTGAAGCGAATGAGGTGCCTACAGTCCTGTGGATACCTCCTTAAATTCTGCATCCAGAGATGGCTCACTTACCTCACCCTCGTCCCAGCCCTGGTTCTTGATATTCCAAAAGTGCTCTGTAAATGGCTGCTACTATTTTATATTACTGAGGGGTCATCCATCTTCGGGGCCTTGACCATGCAAAGTTCCGGAGTCAAAGTCTTTAGACAGTTTGGTGTAGAGGAAAGAGCACTGGTTCTGGAGTTCGCAGGCCAGGATCTGACCTCTAGGAATGCCAGGCAAGGAGAGGGGTACACAGCAGAGGTGGGGCAAGCCCAGCTCCCCTAGACAGGCTCCTTTCACTGGGCAGGGCCCTTTCTTCCCTGTTTCCTTCATTCTGAGAGAAACAGAGGCCACTCTTGAGTTTGGACCCTCTCCCATCTGTGATCACTGTATTTTCTGTATCAGTAGATACCGAAAAAGCATTTGACGAAATCCAACATCCATTCTTGATGAAAATTTCAGCAAATTAAGAATTGAAGGGGAGGGCTTCCCTGGTGGCACAGTGGTTGAGAGTCCGCCTGCCGATGCAGGGGACACGGGTTCGTGCCCCGGTCCGGGAAGATCCCACATGCCGTGGAGCGGCTGGGCCCGTGAGCCATGGCCACTGAGCCTGTGCGTCCGGAGCCTGTGCTCTGCAATGGGAGAGGCCACAACAGTGAGAGGCCAGCGTACCGCAAAAAAAAAAAAAAAAGAACTGACGGGGAATAGAAGAGGACTTCCTCCTTCTGTCAAAGGGCCCCCACAAACCCCACTGCTAACATCTTACTATAAGATGCCCCTCTCCATCTAGGATTAGGAACAAGATAAGGATGTTCACTTTCACTGCTATTCTATGCTGCACCAGAGGCTCTAGTTAGTTAACTAAGGCAAGAAAAAGAAACAAAAGGCATCCACATTGGAAAAGAAGAAGTAAAACTGCCTTTATGCACAGATGACCTGACTGTCTATGGGGAAAATCTGACGGAATCTACAGTAAAGCTACCAGAACTAGCAGTGAGTTTAGTGAGGCTGCAGGATACCAAATCAATGTACAAAAATCAACTTTATTTCTATATACTACAATAAAAATTGGAATTTAAAATGTAAAAATAATGTCATTTATAATAGCATAAAATATGAAATACTTAGGTATAAATTTGCAAAAAATGTGAAAGACATGTGCTGAAAACTATAAAACATTGCTGAGTGAAACTAAATAAGATCTAAATAAATGGAGATATAACCCATTACCTAATCCAAGGGCACAAAGATTGACCCCTATGTTTCTTCTCAGAGTCTTATAGTTTTGATTCATTTTGAGTTCATTTTTGTATATAGTGTGAGGCAGAAGTCCAACTTTATTCTTTTGCATGTGGATATCTGGTTGTCCCAATACCATTTGGTGAAGACCCTATTTTTTCCCCATTAAACGGTCTTGGTACCATTGCAGAAAATCAATTAATCATAAATATGAGGGTTTCTTTCTAGATTCTCAAATTCTGTTCCCTTATATATATGTCTATCTTTATGTGAATACCACACAGTCTTGATTGCTATAGATTGGTAGTAAATTTTGAAATCATGACGTTTGAGTCCTGCAACTTTATTCTTCTTTTTCAAGATTGTTTTGGCCATTCAATTTGGACAACTGATTTTTTTTTTAACATCTTTATTGTAGCATAATTGCTTTACAGTGTTGTGTTAGTTTCTGCTGTATAACAAAGTGAATCAGCTATATGCATACGTTTATCCCCATATCCCCTCCCTCTTGCATCTCCCTCCCACCCTCCCTATCCCACCCCTCTAGGTGGTCGGCAAAGTACCCAGCTGATCTCCCTGTGCCATGCAGCTGCTTCCTACTAGCTATTTATTTACATTTGGTAGTGTATATACGTTAATGCTACTCTCTTCGTCCCAGCTTATCCTTCCCCCTCCTCGTGTCCTCAAGTCCATTCTCTATGTCTGTGTCTTTATTCCTGTCCTGTCCCTATGTTCACCAGACCCATTTTTTTTTTAGATTCCATATATATGTGTTAGCATACGGTATTTGTTTTTCTCTTTCTGACTTACTTCACTCTGTATGACAGACTCTAGATCCATCCACCTCGCTACAAATAACTCAATTTCGTTTCTTTTTATGGCTGAGTAATATTCCATTTTATATATGTGCCACATCTTCTTTATCCATCTGTCAATGGACACTTAGGTTGTTTCCATGTCCTGGCTATTGTAAACAGTGCTGCAATGAACACTGTGGTACATGACTCTTTTTGAATTA
>NC_041222.1:25135973-25146688 GCF_002837175.3 Physeter macrocephalus
TTGTTGGCAATCTGTATATCTTCTTTGGAGAAATGTCTATTTAGGTCTTCTGCCCATTTTTGGACTGGGTTGTTTGTTTTTTTTGATACTGAGCTGCATGAGCTGCTTGTATATTTTGGAGATTAATCCTTCATCAGTTGCTTCATTTGCAAATATTTTCTCCCATTCTGAGGGTTGGACAACTAACTTTTTTTTTTTTTGGACAACTGATTTTTGACAAAGCTGTAAAGGTTGTTTAGTGGAGAAAGCATGGCCTTCTCAACATATAGAATTCTGGAACAATTGGATTTCCATATGTCTTGATTTTTTTACTCTCTTCTGCCCATGACCCCTGCTTTTGGCTTAACCCCTATTTTCTGAAATGCTTGTATTCTTCTAAAGTTCTTTTTCTTATTCCTTTTCAAAAACATAAATTTAATTAATCTTAATTAAATTTAAATCTTCTTGGTCTGTGCTTTCTCTTTTCGCAGGCTATGCCTTATCTCTCCACTCATAGATGATTTCTGAAATCTGGGAGCATGACCAGCTTAAAGGGAAAAACTGATGGGAGCCAAGGAAGCAGCCTGTGAATCTGTTTTCTGTGCCTCCCTCAGTCAGTGGCCTTCCTTCCCCCTGGTCAGCTCTGGGAAAGAACCTGAGTAGCCAGAGCTACAAGGATTCTGGCACCTGCAGGGCCATCAGGCACTGGGCAACTTCTCTAACTTGGTTTCTGAAGGAGTCAGGGCCTCCTCAGCCTCCACGTCTACTTTGTCCATGAGCATAACATATGTCTTGTGACATAAATCGAGTATCTAGTGCATGGATGTCCAGCTAACCTTGCAAACAGGCCTCAGAGGTCCTGATTTGGCCACTTATAGGGCAGGAAGTACCAGGAGAGCTCTGTGTGGCACAGGATTCTCACAGCGTGGCCCCCGATCCAGCAGCATCCGCACCACCTGGGAACTTGTTAGAAATCAAATTCTCCCACCTATTGAATCCAAACCTCTGGGGTGAGGCCTAGCAATCTGTGTTTTATCCAGGCCTTCAGGTGATTCTGAGGCCCCTGGGCAGTTAAAATGCTTACCCGCTGGCACTAAATTACCAAGATTTACCTGCTTCTGCCACTTGCTACCTGTCACTTAAAATCTCTGCGTCTCAGTCTCCTCATATATACAGTGGAGATAATAAAGGTACTAGCCTCCTAAAAGCTCTTGTTCAAATTAATGGCATGATCCATGTAAATTACTCAGGAAGCATTTAATAATCATTAGCTTATAAATGTAAATTTCCCTTGCCTTCCCTGCTTATGAAAATTCATTGTCATGTGTAACAGTAGTATAAAAATTTTGTAAAGAAATTTGTATGTAATGGTCCTACTCATTTTTATAAGAAGCAAGGTAAGTGTTATCATTACCTTCACTGTCCACTTGTAGAAACCAAGACCCAGACGATGAACCGTCTTTCTAGGGTGACAGACAGAAACCACTTCTGACTTGAACACCTGTGTATTTGCATCACATAATGAGTTCTCAGAGTGCAGGACTGGAATCTTAGTTGATACAGGTTGAACTGTTTTAACTGAGGTACTTGTATTTGTGTACTACTGAAAGAAAGACATGGTTAATGGTGATGCTGTTAATTATATATAAAGTGCTTTGCAGGACCCAGCTTAGCACCTTACTCATCACTGCTCCCTGAGAGTCCTCATTTTTTAAAGTTGTGAGGCTGTTTGGGTGGACTCAGCTCCAACTTCTGGCTCCAAAATTTCTTAGCTGAGCGTGTGACCTTGAACAAGGCACTTGCCTCTTAGAACTTCCTTTTCCTCTTCTATAATACGGGGCATTTTCCCTGCCCTGCCCAGCTCCCAGAGCAGCTTTGAGTCTCAAATGAACTAATAGATGTGGAAGTACTTTGCGAACTGTAAAGTACGTGCACAAGTAGGGAATTGGAAGTCACAGAGGTGGTGAGGGAAGAGTTTGCTGAAGATGAATACCACTGGCCCCCACCAGCACTCAGCAGCCCTGTGGTCTGGCAAGGCCAAAGCTCTGTACAGCTGGTGGGAGGCAGGTGGGGACTGGTGGACAATTAGTCAGGATCTGTGGTCAGTCCCATGTCAGGGAGCAGCCTGCCGGGACAGGGGGAGCTCAGAGACTGTGCCCGGCAGAGCCACAGGCCGATGCCATCAAAGGTATGAGCCACTAGCTCAGAAAAAACCCACTGCTGGCCTGCTTCCTGGCTAGCCAAGGTCGCTCTGGAGTTAGGCCCAAGGAGTCCACTTGAAATAAAACAAGTTCTTGTCCCAGTTGCCAGTTCACAAGAAGACCTTGGGTGAGACCTTCACTTCACTGGGCCTTAGTTCTACAACACAAGCCAACACAAGGTGTCTGGTTCGCACTATCCCATTACCTCTGTTATTATTCATCCTACGTCAAGTGCTTGCATCCAAAAATCTTCCCTGCCAGTACTTTTCCTGAGTAATGACGAATGTGTTTGCCCCTTTTGCAATATTCAGAGACACGTAACAGAGCGTCCAGGAGACTCTTCCTAGTGGTTGAGGGTGGAGCTGGGAACCAGCTTGTCTGGATTGGAATCCTGGCTGGCTGTGTGGCCTCTGGCCGGTTGCTTAGCCCCTTTGACCCTCGGTTTCTCCATCTGCAAAATAGGAATCATAAGCATACCCACCTTACCAGGTTGAAGATCACTGAGATGATGTGTGAAGGGTTTCGTCCAGCTCCTGACAGAGGAGAAGCTCAATAAAAAGCTGTTATTATTTTCTCCAAACACAAGGGTGCACAGGGACCACCCTGAACTGACTTCAGAAACACGGAGACACCTGACACTATGAGGAGCCTATGAGCCCTCACACAGGAACTATAGACTCGTTCTTTTAGGATTTTGAAAGAACTGGAAATAGTCCGAGGAACCCAACACCCAGGGACCCCCAGCCTGGAAACTACTGCCCTGGAGTCTTAACACTTCTTGCAGCTCTGACAATACCTCAGCTCTGCTGAAGGTCAGCCAAACCTCTTAAAAGAAACCCACGTAGTCAGTGGCAGCTGGGCCACTGGTGAGTCCAATGCACACCCCAGGAGGAGCGGCCACAGCCCAGAGTCCTGTCTCCCAGGGACAGGGCCCCTGGACAAGTGGGGCACATCAGAGGAAAGCTTGCAGCCTCCTGTTTAGCACGTCTGGGAATCTAACCTCCACACTCCCTCCCACCTCTCTGATCTGAAAAGGTCAAGAGGGAAGGAAGTGGTTATTTCAAAGGCTGGGTGAGCCTGCTTTGCAAAGGGGCCCGAGTCCTGCATCCCCCAAGGACTTGTTGAGACAGAGAACTTTGCCTGTTTCCTTTCCTTCATTTCCTCCTTCTGCTCCTTGCAGGCCTGTTCTAAATATACATCTTAGAAGTCAAGATATGGGATGGCAAGAAGCAGAAACCTAGCTACCAAAGAGAGAAAACTTGGGTTCTGGGTGGGGTGGGAGTGGTTTGGGGGCTCAGCCATGTGGTGAAGTCTCCCATGGCAAACGCCACAGCTGGTAGGAAGAGCACACAACCCTCCCCTCCGTGGATGCCTCTCACCCATTCTCTCTGGCTCCTCACACCAACCGCCTGAGACATCCAAGGCAGGGGTTCTAAGTTCCATTATACAGAGGAAGAAACTGAGAGGCAGAAAGGAGGTGATAACACTACAAATCATGGTTAATTATGTTGAGTACTTACTAATTTGCTAATAAGGTACTGAGAAGGATCCCCACAAAGACCCTATGAGGAAAGTACTATTATTACTATCCCTATTTTACAGATAAGAAAGTTAAGGCACAGAGGAGAAGCTTAGTTTATTTAAGCTTACTTGCACATCAAGTAACTGTCAGACACCAGAGCCCACACTTGTAATCACTGGCTACACCAGCCCTGCCCAAGGGACCACACGAGTCCATGGCAGGGCCAGGAGCCAAGCCAAGCCAAGTTCAGCCAAGCCACCCCTCTGCTTCTGTGTGGTCAATATAAGGCTGGCTATTCTAACAATCAGATGTACACAAAAGAGGGGCCAGCTGTGTGGGAGGGAGTGAGCACCCCATCACTAAGGGGCATACCAACCAAAAGTACATGACCCCTTGGTGGGGTGTTACAGAGGTGATTGGGGTTGAACTTAAGGTTCCTTCTAGACACGAGCATCTACACAGGATGGAAGGGGACGATGAAACCCATTGTAGGTGCGAAACAAACCTCCAAAAAAGATTTCTAGGTCTCATCTTTTCTTTCCGTTCTCATATCACCCATTCATTCTTTTTTTTTTTTTTTGTGGTACGCGGGCCTCTCACTGTTGTGGCCTCTCTCGTTGCGGAGCACAGGCTCCGGACGCGCAGGCTCAGTGGCCATGGCTCACGGGCCCAGCCGCTCTGCGGTATGTGGGATCTTCCCGGACCGGGGCACGAACCCGTGTCCCCTGCGTCGGCAGGCAGACTCTCAACCACTGAGCCACCAGGGAAGCCCTCACTCATTCATTCTTAAGCTACAGTTTACAATTTACTATGTGCCAGTTGCAGTGTCACGTAACAAGGGACAAGACAGACACAGCCCCGGCCCTCCTGGAGCTTATATTACAGTGACCTACACAACCCAGGTTGCCTTCCTGCAACTTCCTCTACTAAGACAACGTTTCCCCCTCTGGACCTTGGCTCATCCTGTTTCCCTTCTGCCAACTCCTCCTGCGGAAATCAAACCCAACTCAAATGCCACCTCTTCTAGGACACCTTCACTGGCATTCCCAACAACAGTGTCATTCCTCCTGTTAGGCTTCTGTGACCAGTACAGGGTGTTTACATATCTCACGGGGAGTTGTGTTGAACTGCTTTGAATTTCAGATGTTGGGGGGAAGTGGAGAGCTCTTCTACAAGACCACAAGCTCGTGGACAGCAGGGCGATTGTGTCCTAGTCTGGCTTTCCAATGCCGGGTATCCTGACACAGAGAAGATGCTCATTCACTCATTCATTCATTCAACAAATATGCCATGAGCACCTATGTGGCAGGCACTGTTCTGACTCCGGGTTTACAACTGTGCACAAAGCAGACAAAAAGCCCTACCCTCGTTGCCATTCCAGTGGGAACAACTAAGTGGACAAATTGATAACTGAATGAATGTGTGTTGAATCCTGAAAAGCCTTTTGAGACCCTACGCCTAGGAAAAGGTACATTTTAGGACTGTTTGTATATCCACAAGGCCAAATATTTATCTAAATTATGTGAGCTCTTGAAGGAAGCCTACCTTCTTCTGTGGTGTGAGTGTTTAAAAATCACCAGAAAGAGATTGTGTTAGAATTAGTTGTTGCAAAATGACCCTGTTTGGGGATCCACAGCCATTGAGGTATTAGTCTGAGGCTTGGATAAAATAAAATAAACTAAGCTTTAGAGTCACAGAAAAGGGCTTCCCTGGTGGCGCAGTTGTTGAGTCTGCCTGCCGATGCAGGGGACACAGGTTCGTGCCCCAGTCCGGGAAGATCCCACATGCCGCGGAGCGGCTGGGCCCGTGAGCCATGGCCGCTGAGCCTGTGCGTCCGGAGCCTGTGCTCCGCAACGGGAGAGGCCACGGCACTGAGAGGGCCGCGTACCGAAAAAAAAAAAAAAAATAGAGTCATAGAAAAGATTCTATTTGAGGAAACCCCAGGCCCAGGGACAGTAATAACAAAAATAATCACAGCAAACACTTACACAGCACAGATTATGTGCCAGGCCCAGGAGAAGCCCCTGGTTCCTGACAGATGACTAAGCTGTGTCAGACGGAAGGGGAAGCTACCAGAGGGGTGACCCTGACTGGAACTGTCCCTCAAGATCGGGCCATTGTTCACTTGGGCTCTGACTGTCCTGTGAGCCACAGCGAGCTTGCAGCCTGGTGCCTTTGAAATTCCCAGGAATCCAATGGCAGAAAAGAAAAGTCTTCCCACGTGGAAGGAAATTTGATTCCCTAAAATAGAAAAATCGTGCTCAGAGGAGCAAATTCCTTGTTACTATGGAGGCATCTTTACTCCCTGAAAAGAAGATTGGAAAGCACATTTATTGAGAGTCTATTATATACCAGGCACTGTGCGAGGACCTGATGTGAACTATCATTTACTCACTGCTGGGCGCTATTCTAACATGAGGCCACAGCCAGGAATGAAATACATATATACTGTCAGTCGCCAGGGCTGACATGCAGCCAGGATATCCCTATATAACTGTCCTATGTGTTAAAGTATTTCCATGTTTCTGTTTTACAGAGCAGCTGCCCTGAGCCTCCGAGTGCCCCCTCCCTGCCCCAGCTGCCCAGGCCCTCCTCCCATCCTTCCCCTCACTCCCCTAAGATCCAGCTACTCCAGAGTTGACTCCAGCATAGCTGGGAGCCCAAAGACCTGGCACCTGTTGGCTGGTGCCTGTTAAATGTCCCACTTATCACCCTTGCCTGGTCCTCCTGGAGCTGCCAGGCCATGGGCATCTCACTTAATCCCCAGCAGCCCAGTGAGGGGGAAACATTGACCCTCTCAGACTCCTGCTTCCAGATCCTTAAATGCTGCTGTATCCCAAGCTTCTTCCTTTCACCATTGCCCTCTCCTTCCTCACTGTGTCCTGCAGTGAGCTGATCCCAGCTGGTGGTTTCATACATTTTCCACCCACTCATACCACCTGACTTTGCTTCTCCAGCCTGGACCTCTTTCCTAAGCTGGCCATATGGCCAACTGCCTGCAGGACATCTCCCTGGGAAGTCCTACTCCCACCTCAGACCCAAGGTCTTCCCAAGTAACTAAGGTCAGCTTACCTCCCAGACCTTCCCTGCCTCCCCCACCTCCTCCTGGGTTCCCATTTCTCTCATTCCTGCACGCATGTATCCATGCCATTAACACCCGGAGAGCATCCATTACAAGCCAGGCACCATGCCTGACACTGAGGATAAGGAAGGGAGCAAGATAAACCCTCAAGGGGCCTACAGTCCATCAGATGTCCAAGCTAGAAAGCTGAGTGTCACTGCCAACTCCTCCCTCCTTCAGCCCCAGCGGAAACATTAAACAAGTCCCGCGATTTGCCCCTTTCCCTCCATCTCCACTGCCAAGGCCTGAGCCCAGATCCTCATCCTCTCTCACCGAGGCCTTCCCTCCCCTTTGGCCCTCTCTGCCACACAGCCAGAGGGACGTCTCCGGCACACATCTAAATCTGCCCCTCCTCAGCCTAGAGCCCTCCATGGCTCCTCATTGCCCTCAGCAGAAGGTCCAAGCTCCCTGGCCCATGCTGACCTTGCTTGCTCCAGTGGGGTTGGCCTGGTGGGAGATGAGCTTTTGGGTGGTAGAGCCGTTTGTTCCCAACCACCTGCTGATTCCTCTGCAGAGGGGGTACACATGCACACAGACCCACACGGGCACACAGACACACACAGGCACAGACACACGTGCTCAGGTGCACATGAGACATAAACGAGTAAGCCCATTTATACCGACACACAGGCCTGTAGATGGAGTTGCCAGATTTAGCAAATAAAAACACAAGATGCCAGTTAAATCTGAATTTCAGGTCAACAACAAATTATTTTTTAGTATAAATGTCCCAAATATTGCATGGGACAGACTTACTATGCTAAAAAATAATCTGTTGTTCATCTGAAATTCAAATTTAACTGGATGTCCGTGTTTTATCTGGTGACCCTGCACATCAAGGAAGGCTTACACACACACACCCCTCACAGAACCCAGTTTACACACACACACATATCACACACTGACAGTTCAATCCATGTGTAAATGTGTACTTCACACGTCACACCTCAAAGACGAATGGGCATCTCACCACCTAGATCGAAATGTGGCAGGGCCATGTGATTGGCCAGCTGTGGAGAGCTCTTCAGGGAAATGTTTATTCTGTGAATAAATGCCTAATTGACAGGAATTCCTGGATGTCCAAGTTCTGGAACGTTGTGTGCCCAGAGTGGCCCTGTGGAATTTGAAGGCAGACAGAATTAAGCTCAAAAACCTGACCTCAACACATCTGCACTATTTGTCTTTGTGCAAGTCACTCAGCCTCTCTGAGCTTCCATTAGCTCATCAGTAGAATGGAAATGTTCCATTAATAAACAAACTCTTTAGGATTATGGTGAGAATCACTAAATGACATCATATATGTAGAAGACTCTTTTAGAGTTTTGGGTACAAATCAGTTCTTATAAACTCTTATTGTCAAGTACATACACAAAATCAAAAAAAATATTAATTGCAATTGGATTCAGAGATGGAACGGCCCCTCAGAGCATAAGTAAAGCACAGAAGAGGAGAAAGCAATGAAACATTGGAACAATTAGACTTAGGCAGTTAAACAGGGTGGGAGGAAACTTTTGGAAGTGATTGGCATGTTTACGGCATAGAATGTGGTGATGGTTCCATGGATGTATACTTATCTCCAAACTCATCAGATTGTATACAATACTTTGTACAGCTCTTTGTATGCCAATCACACTTCAATAAACTGGTTTTAAAAAAGACAATAAAGTCAGGCACTAGTATTAATTAAATACTACAGAGTGACATCCTCAATAGGTCAGGTTCTAAATTCAGCACAGACAGGGAAAACTGACTATGTTTAAAACACTTCGAAAACACTTTAGGATTGTATATACAATGTTATGCAATGTCAAATAATCATTCTTATGCACACTGGAAATTGAGAACCAAGGAAATAGAATGAAGGGAGGAACAAAAGGAACTTCTTTATGCAAATGTCTGGGCACATTCTACTTTTCAAATGACTAGCAAATCCCTAGTGGTGGATGGCAGGGGTGGAATTTCAATGTTTCTGCCTGCCTGCAGGGTTTCCTCCAATCTTCTTAAAACATGGAGCTTCCAAGTGGTTGACAGTAGTGTTGTTCATCAATTATCTCCCACCTTGAACACAATAGGATTGGACGTGCCTGTTCCCTTGAGGTTAAGTGAGACCATGTGATTTGCTTGGGCCAATGATGTGAAGTGATGTGTGCTAGGGCTGAGGCATTCCAGTTCTGCTAAGTGCTAAGCAACTCTTCATCGTCTCCCCCAGCTGCAGGGGCCAACAACATTCCAGATGATGAACGCTGAGTATCTAAGAGAGGTCAGTGTTGGGCAGAGACTCCACCAAGCTACAATGGATTTATAGCTTGAGGGAAATGAACTTCTGTTGTTTTAAGCCGTTCATATTTGGGAGGTGTGTGTTACTGCAGCAAAATCCAGCTGACCCTGACTAATATGTTTGATAATCTTAATACAAATTCATAGATTTGTTTGTTAAGATTTTTTTAAAATGTCATTACCTCTTATAGGGGGAGGAAAGTTCTAAGTAAACTTGTAAGTTAAATAAGACTGATGTGACTTCATGTAATTATACACTGCCAGGCTCATACCTGGAACTTTGCTAAAAGCCAAGAATGAAATATTAGATTATGGATCAGTGAAAGCATTTATGAGTGGGTAATAGAAGAAATTAGTACCAAAAGGCTCTGGACCAGAGGGCTAGGAGGGAGGAAACCAATGTTTGCAGAGTGCCTGCTATGTGCCAGATACTGTGCTGCATGCATTGAAAATATAATTTCTTTATTATTCTCACTAAAACTCAATGACGTAGAAACTGAGGCTCAGAGAGGTCAAAGATGTCTAGTAGCAGAGAAAGGGTTCAAACCCACACTGGCCTTACTCTTACATCGATGCTCTTACTGGAGCCATAGGGAGGCTGAGTTTGGCAGGACACACTGGCCACCATTCGCTCCAGGGGTGGTTGCAATTTAATGTGGAAACAGGCTAGTATTCAGTTTTTCAATAGCTCAGACATGACAGTCTCTTGGCGAGGACTAGGGTGTCCAGAGGGCTTGCCCCACACAGAGCGGCCCTGCTTATGACTTCCTGCTCTGCACCCACAAGGGTCCCGGGCTTCTTGGGAGTGTCCTCGGAGGAGGAAGCAGCATTCCAGGTCCACATGCAGACAGCTGTGAACTAGGGTGACTCATGCTGGGACAAGAAAGCCACTTCTTTGCCTGGATTCCCTGTCCCCAAGTCCTAATCTGGGGAAAGTTTCCTTAAGCTCCCTGAACACAAGACTCTGTCTGGGTGGCTGGCGCATGAAAGGGGCGGGAAGCCAATGGCGTCCAAAGAGAGCAGGGTCCAGAACAAAGAGGAAATTCAGGGTGGGAGATCATTTTTTCTCCCTGGCAAGGCTCCTGCAGCCATCTGGCTGAGGGGGCTGTTATTCAAACCTCTGGATCGTAGTCTGTTTGTTTTTGAGCAGTTTGCAGCTGATTATTTTCATCAAATTCCCTGTGACCAACAGTGCTGGCTCCGATACCAGGCAAACCTGTGCAGCCAGCACGTCCTGTCAGCCAGGTTCACAGTTGGTTCCCCTCCCAGGGAGCCAGCAGCATTGTTCTCTTACCAACAAGTAGCCCCTGGCCCAGGACAGGGCATTCACCTCTGGATGCCTGGGCCAGCCCTCCAATTGTTCCAGCTGACATCAACCAGACAGACTGGAGGGAAGGAGGGGCATCTGGGACATCAGAAAGCCCCTGGTGGCCAGACCAGCTCCAAGGGCCTTTAGTGTTGTCAGCTCTGAAAAGGCAGCACCAACCTTTTCTGGGTGTCATCACTGTGTAGAAAGGCAGGATGGAGACATTTCAGAGAGGACTGAGTTCAACGTTCAGATCTGATCTCCATTACTTTTTTTCTTTTTTTTTTTTTTTTTTACATCTTTACTGGA
>NC_041222.1:25147376-25147914 GCF_002837175.3 Physeter macrocephalus
GGTCGTATGGTAGTTCTATTTTTAGTTTTTTAAGGAACCTCCATACTGTTCTCCATAGTGGCTGTATCAATTTACATTCCCACCAACAGTGCAAGAGTGTTCCCTTTTCTCCACACGCTCTCCAGCATTTATTGTTTCTAGATTTTTTGCTGATGGCCATTCTGACCAGTGTGAAATGATATCTCATTGTAGTTTTTTTTTTTTTTTTGCTGTACGTGGGCCTCTCACTGTTGCGGCCTCTCCCTTTGCAGAGCACAGGCTCCAGACGCGCAGGCTCAGCGGCCATGGCTCATGGGCCTAGCCGCTCTGCGGCATGTGGGATCCTCCCGGACCGGGGACGAACCCGTGTCCCCTGCATCGGCAGGCAGACTCTCAACCACTGCGCCACCGGGGAAGCCCCTCATTGTAGTTTTGATTTGCATTTCTCTAATAATTAATGATGTTGAGCATTCTTTCATGTGTTTGTTAGCAATCTGTATATCTTCTTTGGAGAAATGTCTATTTAGGTCTTCTGCCCATTTTTGGATTGGGTTGTTTG